>NW_017672097.1:5150-65083 GCF_001879085.1 Nicotiana attenuata
TGGAATCTCGCATGACTGAAGTTTATTATTGGTAAATTCCTGCACTCAAAGACAACTATGAGTTTTAATATATAGTTTGCGATAAGTTGGCTTGATCCTTTCCTTCCTCTTGCAACTTCTGACGTGATGCTGAGCTTTTAGGGTAGCGTGCAATATTATTCAAGAATAGCTGCCCCTGCATTACTCAAAGAGAGTTGTTAGTATAAAAGAAAATAGTTGCTTGTATGGAACATCAAAGTTTTGGCATCGAATCTGCAATTGTATTGCTATGACATTTCAAACTTGTCGATGCGAAGATGACTAGAATTTAGCTCGGAAATCTAACTTCTGCTTTGCCGAATAATGAGAATCCTTCTGCGAAATCTGCCCCGATTTTTAACTTTTGGGGGAAATAAAAATTTTCTTATATTGAGACCGAACCCATAGGGCTGCCTACGTGTCCCCTCTTAAACGGAAATCAGGTCAAAACGTAGTTCATTACAAAAGTCTCGGAAGAATTGCAAAAGAGTAGTACTAAGGGCGGGCGGGTGGAGAATGGTTGTGATATGACATCGTTCTCAGTCCTCCTGATCTACTGTGCGTTTTCTCTTCAAGCATCGTGGTTCCAATTTTGATGGATCGCCTTTGACAATAATTGTGCCTGCGGTGCATTTACTGCTTGATAACTCATGTTGTACCGTTATCTTGCATTGTTCAATCATGCTTTGTATCTTGAATTTGAGTGCTGAACATTCTTCAGTATCATGTCCTTGAATGTTTGAATGGAATGCACAATTTTTTGATGGATCAAAGTTTTGAGGTGGATGCTCAGAGATAAATCCTTTCCTTGGTTGTAGAAGACCATTGGCTTTCAATCTTTCAAGTATGTCAACCAATGGCTCATCCAACGAAGTGAAAGAGCAGGACTTTATCTTCTTTTGTTGACGAAGGTTGCATTGTGCTCGAGGAGATTGCTTCTGGAAGTTTTGTTGAAAACGTTGCTGGCGATTAGACGGGGGATGCATGCTGTGGAAGTTGGAAGTGGCATAAGATTGCAAAAGTGGGTTATTGTCATAGCATTTTGACTGGTGCATAGTCGTGGCAACTGAGTTATCTTCTTTACCTTTGCTTTGCAGGTTTACAGGTATCTTTTGATGGAAGGCTTGGTTAATGGTTTGGGCTGTTGAATTGCCCACAACTCTTCCTTCCTGAATGCCACGTTCTAGCTCGTTTCCAATTCGAATCAAATCAGAGAAATTGCGTGCACGAGTTCCAAGCAACTTATCAAAATATATGCCTTCTTGAATTTAGACAAAGGCTGATATTAATTCCTCCTCTGGCAATGGAGGATGCATTTTTGAAGCTTCTAACCTCCATCGTGTGGCATATTCTTGAAAAGATTCATGCGACATTTTCTTTATTTTTGAGCAAATCAGCCATGTGCGGATCACTTCTGATGTTGAACTCATATTGCTTCAAAAAATTGCGAGCCACATCTTCCCACGTACGCCATTTGCTAAAGTCTTGTCTGGTGTACCAAGTGAGTGCTAATCCGGACAAACTTTGAATGAATAGTCTCATTCGAATGGCCTCATTATGTCCAATACCAATTAATCTGCTGCAGTAATCCTTTAAATGAGCAATGGGATCTCCCATCCCGTTAAAAGTGTTGAATTTTGGCAGCTTATACCCTAGCGGAAGCTCAACATCTGGATGCAAACATAAATCTTCATATCTCAAACTTTGATAATTTCTTGATTGCAACTCTTCTTCAATGGCTTTCTTTAGACTGTAGAGATCATTATCCAAATCCTTATGGTTGTTTGGATGGATTTCTCTTTCACATCTAGCATATTGGCACAATGCTAATTGTTCTTGCTTATTTTCTCCAAAAGGAATTGCGACTGCGGAAGGCTGGATATTGGGCATCATCATAACTTGATTGGGAGTGTAGGTTAATGGTATTTGTGGAGAGATTGTATAAGTAGGATTTGGGCAAGAAGATATGGTTAAGCAAATGTTTTGATTTGAGCTGGAAGCAGAGGCTGTATTTGGAAGTAGGTCGAAAGTGTTTCCGAGATTAACCAACATGTTTCTTCGTACCACATTTGCCTTGGTACCATCAATCTGTACTTGCAATAGTCCCTTACTAGTGCTGAATTCTTCAAATCGGTCTGTCATTATAGCCTCGTCCTTTATGCAGATTCGCAGCCAAAACAATTTTTAATGCTAGGCAACCTTTAAAGAAAAAATAAAACTATACAAACAAAAATAAAGTGTTAGCGCATTCATCATAATGAAATAAATACATAAAAATAATAGAGTATATGATTGTATAGATTAATCCATGTCATCGTTAAGTAGGAGCCTTAAACTAGAAACGATGGCCGATGTTGCAAAATGGATGGACGAGAATAAATTGTTATCTAGAGGCTCTAACGCTCGATACTTGTTGTCATGGAAGCAAATTAATTTGAGATTTTGTGAAAGGTTGACTCATGTCGAACATCAAAGCTTTAGCTCTAGCATAGTCCATTTACTTGCATGACTTGAAATTTTCCAAAAATTGCTCCAATCTTTAGGAAGTTTCCGATGAATACTCCATGGCATGATGTCCTTTTTGAGCAGACTCAACCTGCGTGCCAAGAATCTGCCCCAGTTTCTTTCATGAAGGAAAATAAAAATTTTGCTATAATGAGACCAAGCCTTATATAGACTGCCTACATATCCCGCCACGGGAATCAGGTCAAACGTAGTTCTAAAATACATAAAGGATAATTTTAGTAAAAATATGACCGAACCCGATGTGGATTGCCTACGTATCCCACCAAGGGAATCAGGTCTGACGTAGTTCAGTTACAAACAAATACAGATCGAAAATTTTAAAATAAAAGGGCTGAACCCGATATCATATTTTACCCGACAAGAATCAAGCCGGTCATAGTTCGTTACAAAAGATGGATACAAAAGATGATCAATTAAGCGTACAAAATAACATAACTTCTAATGATATTGCTACTTCAAAAACTAAATCTTAGTTCACGATTCCCAACTATTCTTCTTCTGAGCGGCGCTTCCACATGCTCAATTCTTCTGCATTTCTTGGTTATAGGGAAGAGCTGAATTAGCACATTGCGGATAGGCTACTCGGGTGAAATTCTGTATAGGTATGACATTTGGAGGTTGGTACCACATAGATTGAGGGGGAGGCACTGGTCTCTGAATGAATCAACCATTATCCAACAGCTTCTGGATTTCCTCTTTCAGGCAATGACACTCATTTGTTGTATGGCCTAGCATGCCCGAGTGAAATGCGCAACACTTGGTTGGACTGAAATTAGGTGGAGGGGTTTTGGCCGGTTTTGGTTGCATGATACCAAATGATCTCAATCTCTCAAAAATGATAGAAGGTGGTTCACTCAAAAGGGTAAAGTTTTGAGATTTTCTTATCTTAGGTGCTGATGGTGGAGTATTTAATGCCTCATCAATCACTCTTTTCCCTTTATCCTCGAGGTGTGTCTCAATCGTCTTGGCAAGCTTCAAAGTTGATCCTACCGCCTTTTCTTGAGGTTCGTTTGCTTTTAAACTCTGAGGAGACTCTATGGATTTTCTCTTCAACGAGCTGCATCTGCTAGTAGTATTGGTGGATGGCCTATATTGCTTAACAAAGTCCTTTACTAGGTCATTCCAACTGAACCATTTCCATGTGTCTTACTTCGCATACCATATTAATGCTGGCCCTGTGAGTGTCTTAACAAAGAGCCTCAACTTAAATTCATTTCCTTGCCCTATGCATGCCAGCCAATCGTGATATGCCTTCAAATGGTTTTGAGGACAACCTATCCCGTTGTACATTGGAACATCAATGAGATTAGCAATATCCCCATTTTCATTTTCTGCCATAACTAAATCTGACTCAGGTTGTAAGACATGACCGTTTCCCAAAGGAGCATGGTTACTCTCAACATTGAGATGTTTTCCACCACTTTTTCTATCCTTACTTGTCTCGGCCAAGCTACTGAATGCCTTTTCTAGCAAGAAAGAGTGCATATGTGGAAAAGACTAGGCATTACATTCATAAATGGGAGGTGGAGCTGTGCGAATTCGAGAGTAGCTTCTTCGTTGGATGAGTTCTTAAGATCGGCTATCATTTTCTTAATGCCATCAATTTCTTGCTCCATTTGTGCCACCTTTACTTCAAGCTTAATAATCTTATCCGGGTATGATTCTGTTTTCTCGCCAGCAGCTTCGTCTTCAACTAAGTCAATTACTACGATTTGGTCAGCCATACCGTCCTTGAAGTTTTCCTTGCTTTGATATTCAACTTAAGTCAACCTTCGGAGGAAAGACAGAATATAGATGGTAAGCACTAAAGCTGAGAGTAGAACTATAAGAATGCATTCCTAAGAAATCGATGGATCGAGTCTTATAATAGGGCTACTTATAAGAGGAGCCAAAAACGGGTGATTTTTATCTTGAGAATAATTTGTTGGAATGTATATAGACAAGCTTGGAGTCAAAATAATTGATAAGGATATGGTAGTCAATTGACATGAAAAGAATCTAAAACCTATTTTTTAGCATTGGAAAAGTTGTCGAGGCCTGGAATACGGTATCAACCGTTTTGAGACTTATGAGATGGTCCCTCGACTCGTATGCCAAGACTTTGAATTGGCGGGTGCAGGAAGATTAATCTCGAGAACCCGATAAAAGACGATATGAACATTTGAATTGAATAGGTGAAAATCTTTAGAATAATTTGACGATGCAAATTGACCAAATAGTGGCCTTCTATTGCTCGGTAGATTGCGCAAGTTTGGACATCTACCAATTTGTAAATGAGAGTTGGCACGAAGGTTGAAATTCTAAAACATAGGTAGAATGCTAAATAAATTTTAAGAAAAATAGAGCTATGAGATAAGTATTCTATTTGTTGGAGATAGAAGTTTATGCTTGTGTGTAAAAGACATGAAAGAATTGAAGGTGTAAAACATTATGTAAGGCACGAGTTACAATATATTTTATTTAAAAAATATGTAACCGTATTTTTAAGAAAAGGGCGCAAATAAAATAACTCGAAAATTAGACGGGAAAAATATTTGACCCAATTTTAAAGATTAGGCTAGTTTTAAAATGATATCTTGATATAGGGAGTAAGATGCTCATTGTTGTTTAAAGAAAATCCTTAAGGCTAGTTGAAGGCACGAATATCGAGGGATTTCATGAAGAACCGAGTCCATTGAAGAGTTTATGGGAAAGACGTCGTTCTTTATAAATATAGAAGATACCGAGAGACTAAAGATATCTTAATTAGAATCTAAGAATTGAAGTAGACCTAAAAGAAATTTGAGCCTAAGTAAAACACAAAAATGGTGCTCTAGAGTCGTTAAGCGCGGAATGATTGGTGATTATTATTATTATTGATTCGGAAAGACGATGTAAAAATGTAAAATGTATGAACAAATAACAAATATATAAAAAATATAAGCAAGTTGGATAGTCAATACTTTTTCCTTCTGAAAAACAACAAATGATGTTAGTAAAAATAATAGCGTCAAGTAAGCAACATAGCAAGCAAGCAAAGCATGTGACAAATAATTGCGCATCCTAATATGTAGGGGACCTCTTTATGCCAGAGGTAGGACTAACGTTTATTTAAAAGATAAATATGTCATTATGTATCATCCAATTTCTATAAATTAATTACACAATTTTACTTTATTTTTGAAAAAAGAAAATAAAGTACATAAATTGTTTAAACCTCTTCTTTTTAAAAATAAAAGATCAAAGGAAAGATATTTTCGTCATGTCTAAGCTTCTCGTTGTTCCGCAAGATTATGTCATTTGAAAAACTTTATAAAAAAAAGTTAGTCATGCTCCTATTTAATTAATCTAAAGCAAATAGTCCACATAATTGGCATGTTCACCCTTCAAATAATGCACATATGTGTGATGAGGTGTCACTCGGGATTGTAAACCCACTTGGATATTTAGGTAAGGTTAACTAATGGATTTAACACACCTCGGATATTAAATCACCTAAGGTTAAAATGATGCATGCTCTTAAAAAAAGGTTTTGGTTTAGCTCTATCCTAGGTCGACTAAGAGTGGGTTTTTCTATACTGGTCTTCTCCCAAGCGGACAACTTGAGAGTGAAAAGCCCGTGACCGTCGACTGCATCGCTGATCGACTAAATCCACAAGAACATTCCGACCAAAGGGTGTTTTAGTAGTGCACGGCCGCAAACCACGTAACCGCTTAAGTGTGTGAATAGTGTGAATTTTCCGGAGTGGAAAAAATGAAACGGAATGATAGTTTATATTAAATCAGTAACACACAAACCATTTATATCAAGCAAAACAATTATGACTTGTAAAATAATTTAAAGTCAAATAAGCCTACAAGCCTTAATTAACCTAAGTTCATTATGGTGTGACGACCCGGCCCGTCGTTACGTGAGTTACCGCCCCGTTTTCCCATATTATATTTCTCTATGCTTCATTATCGGTATTTGAGGTGATTGAGTTGAACTGGATTGGTTTTAGATGGAAATGAGACACTTAGTCTCTTTAAGGAAAGCTTGTTTTGGAAAAGTCAACCGGAAGTTGACTATTGAGTTAGAGGGCTCGGATGTGATTTTCGGTGATTCGGTTAGCTTCGGGGGATGATTTGTGACTTAAGAGCGTGATCGAAAGTGATTTTGGAGGTCCGATGTAGAATTAGGCTTGAATTAGCGAAGTTAGTATTTTGACAAATTCCGGTTGGTGGGTGAGATTTTGATCCGGGGGTCGGAATGGAATTCCGAGAGTTGAAGTAGTTCCGTTAGGTGATTTTGGAAGTGTGTGCAAACTTTCAGGTCATTCGGAGATGTTTTGGTTGGGTTTTTGATCGAATGCGTATTTCGGAAGTTTTTAAGAAACTTAGGCTTGAATCCGATGCGATTTAATGGTTTTAGCGTTGTTTGATGTGTTCTGAGGATGGGAACAAGTTTGAATGGGGTTTTAGGACGTATTGGAGTTTTTGGTTGAGGTCCCGGGGGCCTCGGGGTGATTTCGGGTGGTTAAACGGAAGAAATTGGAGTTGGAAATTGCAGGTTCTTGGTTGCAGCAGGTATTTCCGCATCTGCGGAAAGGAGACCGCAGATGCGGCTGCGCGGAAGCGGAGAAGGTATCGCAGGTGCGGAAGAGGGTGAGGCTGAGCAGTTTCCGCAGAAGCGGAAAGGTATTCGCAAAAGCGGATCCGCATGAGCGGAAAAGTCACCGCAGAAGCGGTTTGGGCCTGGGGGTGAAGTTCCGCAGAAGCGGGAATATGAGTCGCAGAAGCGGCCTTTGAGATTTAATGAGATTCCGCTTAAGCGGACAAGGACCGCAGAAGCGGTCACGCGGAAGCGGGCGTGGGGACCGCAGAAGCGGAAACCCCTGAAGGCCAGTAGGAGTTTATTATCATTTTTCATCCGCGAGGGTTATGTATTTTCCTCCATTGTTGAGCAAGCTTGAGAGCTTTTGACGGGGTTTTAGAGAGTTTTTACTGGGAATCGATTGGAGGTAAGTCCTATGCCCAAGAAACATTATTTTATTGAAGAATCAACCTTTAATTCTTGGAAAAATTGGGAAAAATTGGAAGAAGTAGGGCTTGGTTTTTTAAATGAAAATTTGGGATTTGAGGGGGCATTTGGGCTCCGATTTTGGCGAATTTGATATGTATAGACTCGTGGCGAGACGAGGAATCCGGAAATGGGAATTGTAATTTTTCGAGAAGTGGGCCCAGGGCTCGGGTTTTGCCAACTTCATAATTTTCGACGTTTTTCGAGTATTTTCGATTGGGTTATGTTTCTTTGGCCTATTGTAATGTATTCCTTATGGTTTTGATCAGATTCGACGCGCGAGGAGGTCGATTCGAGGGGAAAGGGCTTGGCGAGCTAGACTTTTGGCCGGCTAGAGGTGAGTAATGATTTTAAATGACGTCCTGAGGGTTTGAAACCCTGGAATTGCACAACTTGGTGTTGTGTTGAGATGAGACACGCGTTCAATGGCGAGCGCGGGGTCATTTACTATTGGGGATTGTGACTTGGTCCAATCCGGAGGATATTTTACCGCGTATTAACTATGACTTGTTGTTTTACACTGTGATTTGGGCTATTTTCCATACTTGGGGCTTATTGCCGACTGTTTGAACTCCTTATGAACTATCATCACTGTTTTCCTCACTATTTGAAATATTATTTGAACTCAGTCCATGTGATCTGCACTTTTTCATTAACTCAGCTATATTTTACTCAAACTTAGAGTTTTAACTGATATTTGGACTATTTGTTTGAGCTGAGTATTATTGTTTTACTGATGCCCGAGGGGTTTTTTTTGACTATTTTTGGATTGATTGAGGCCGAGGGCCTTATCTGAGGGCATGATGAGTGATGTGAGGAGGCTTTCAGGCCTCGAGTGTATTGTGAGCAGGCTTTTAGGCCTCGTATTGATATTGTTCAGGCTTTCGGGCCTTGTTGACAGCGCTTGGGCTGTAGGAGCCCCTCCGGAGTCTGCACACCCACAGTGAGCGCGGGTACCCATCTAGAGCGGTTAACTTTTAGACAGTGGTAACAATGACACTGTTATGCGCGTTTTGGTCAGGTAAAAACGGCTGACCAATCAGGTAACAATGACTCATCAGTGGTAACAATGGCACTGTAATACGCGTTTTGGTCAGGTAACAATGGCTGACCGGTCAGGTAACAATGACTGACCAGGAACAAAAATCATGCCCGAGGGGCAGTGTTCTGAGAATTTCTTACTGGTTGAGCATAATTGATTTAATTGTTTCAAAGAGAATTTCTTGCTATATTTCACTGGTTTTACTGTTTTATCTGGTTTTATTGCTTGAGATAGCATTACTTGTGCCTTTACGGGATTTTTGTGTTCTCGGTCGTTATTTATTTTTATTACTCACTGGGTCGGAGTACTCACATTACTTCCTGCACCATGTGTGCAGATACAGGCATAGCTGAGTTCGCTCCTGAGTGCTGATTCCTTCCATACCAGGCGGACCCGGAGAGACGAGGTAGCTGTCGACGTCCACAGCTTCGTTTCTTCCTTATCATCAGTATTTCATTTATCTTCGGACTATGTTTTTAGACACAGACTTATAGTATTTCATTCAAACTCTGTAGTAGCTCATGACTTGTGACACCCCGATCATCGGGCTGAGTTTGGGATGGTTTTTCCCCGTTATGTTACGTTTTATTTCCGCACTTATAATTATTCAGTAACTATGATTTAGACATGTTTATGCTAAGAAATTATTAAAAGAAGCCTTGTCTTCACGAGAGGCGCCATCATGACCGGGTTGGGAATTGGGTCGTGACAAGTTGGTATCAGAGCCTAGGTTACTAGGTCTCACGAGTCATGAGCAGGTTTAGTAGAGTCTCGCGGATCGGTATGGAGACGTCTGTATTTATCCTCGAGAGGCTGCAGAACCTTTAGGAAAACTTCACATTCTTGAAATCCTTGTCGTGCGACTTTGTTGAATCCAAGAACTAAACTTACGTGTTCTATTCTCTCGCAGATAGCGAGGACCCGCGCTTCAGGACGAGGCGGACGACCACCGGTACCACCTACTGAGGGCACTAGAGGCCGTGGATGCGGTCGTGGTCGTGGTAGGGGCAGAGCCGCGAGGGCAGCACATGTTGCTCCACCAGTTGCTCCGGCTCAGGTTAGGCCCCAGCTGTAGACATTCCAGCAGCACCTGTTCAGGCACCGGCAGTGCCCATTGTGATTCCGGGTCTCCAGGAGACCTTGGCTCAGATACTATCAGTTTGCACCGGCTTAGCTCAGGTGGTTTCAGCCACTACTGCAGCAGCTACTTCTCAGGCAGGGGGAGGTAGTCAGACCTCCGCTGCTCGCACACCGGAGCAGGTGGTGCAGGGTTTACAGACACCGGGAGCAGCTACAGCTCAGCCGGTTGTACCAGTTCAGGATTTTGTGGTTCCAACTATGCCAGACGATGAGCAGCGTCGTCTCGAGAGGTTCAGTAGGCTTCAGCCTCCAGTTTTCAGTGGTTCTCAGGGCGAGGACGCCCAGGGATTTCTTGATAAGTGTTAGCGCATGCTTCGGACGGCAGGGATTTTAGAGTCCAGCGGAGTAGCATTCACCGCATTTCAGTTCACTGGGGCTGCCTTCACATGGTGGGAGGCATATGAGCGGCGTAGGCCGGCAGATGCAGCGCCTTTGTCATGGCAGGAGTTCTCCACTATCTTCCTGGAGAAGTGGGTACCACAGTCTCAGAGAGAGAAGCTGCGTAGGCAGTTCGAGTGGCTTCGGCAGGGGGACATGACTATGACCCAGTATGAGGCAAGGTTTTCTGAGTTAGCCCGTCATGCCTCCTGGATAGTTCCGACCGATAGAGAGAGGATCAAGAGGTTTGTAGATGGACTTAACTATCACCTTCGTGTTCTGATGACTCGAGAGAGAGTTCTGGGTATTTCCTTTGAGGATGCAGTTGATATTGCTCGTGATATTGAGACGGCTTGCCGTCAGGACAGGGAGGAGAGGGAGGCCAAGAGGCCTCGAGGTTCTGGTAGCTTCAGTGGTGCTCCGTCTAGGGGTCAGTTCCAGTAGAGCAGAGGTCGTTCATTCAGGCCTCCTCAGTCAGCTCGCTCTGAGTATCGTGGGTCATCTTCCGGTCGGGGTCATCAGGGTTATCAGCAGAGCCAGCCATCTCTCAACGGTATTCCAGTTCAGGGTTCATCACGAGCTCCATCTGTTCAGGGTTCCTCCAGACCGAGTGCGTCAGCCAGTCACTCTGATGTGCGGGGTTCCCTTCAGTACCATTCTCCAGCACCCGGGAGTTGTTATGAGTGCGGGGAGGTTGGGCACATGTGGAGGCATTGTCCTCGTCGCCGTGGTAGTCAGTCTCAGCAGAGGGGTCAGCCCTCGTCTTCTGGCCCATCTTCTTCAGCACCCGCCCCGCTAGCTAGGGGTGAGGGTCAGGCAGCTAGGGGCCTCCCCAGAGGGGGAGGCCGATCGGGTGGTCAGGCTCGCTTCTATGCTCTTCAGGGCCGGTCAGATGCTATTGCTTCGGATGCTGTTATCACAGGTATTATCTCAGTCTGCCACAAGGATGCCTCTGTTTTGTTTGATCCCGGATCTACCTATTCCTATGTATCTTCATATTTTGCTCATCACCTGGGAACTACCCGAGGGTGTCTTGCTCTGCCTGTTCACGTATCTACCCCGGTGGGTGATACTATTATTGTGGATCATGTATATCGATCTTGTCTGGTGACTATTGGGGGTCTGGAGACCCGAGTCGACTTGTTGCTGTTAGGCATGGTAGATTTTGATGTTATTCTGGGTATGGACTGGTTATCTCTGTACCATGCTATTCTGTACTGTCATGCCAAGACGTTACGTTGGCTATTCCGGGTGTTCCGAGGATTGAGTGGCGTGGTATGACTAACTATGTTCCCAGCAGGGTGATTTCCTTCCTAAAGGCACAACGGATGGTTGGGAAAGGTTGTCTATCGTATTTGGCTTTTGTGAGAGATGTTGGAGCTGAGACTCCTAGTCTCGATTCTGTTCCCGTTGTGAGGGCCTTCCCTGATGTGTTTCCAGCGGACCTGCCGGGCATGCCGCCAGACAGGGACATTGATTTTGGTATTGACCTGGTGCCGGGCACCCAACCCATTTCTATTCCTCCCTTTCGCATGGCACTAGCAGAGTTGAAAGAACTAAAGGATCGGCTTCAGGAGCTCCTGGATAAGGGGTTCATTCGTCCGAGTGTGTCGCCGTGGGGTGCACCGGTCTTGTTTGTGAAGAAAAAGGATGGCACAATGAGAATGTGCATTGACTACAGGCAATTGAACAAGGTGACAGTGAAGAACAAGTATCCCCTGCCCCGTATTGATGATTTGTTTGACCAGCTCCAGGGGGCAAGGGTATTCTCCAAGATTGACCTCCGTTCAGGCTATCACCAGCTGAAGATTAGGGATTCAGATATCATGAAGACTGCTTTCCGGACGAGATATGGGCACTATGAGTTTCTGGTTATGTCCTTTGGGTTGACTAATGCCCCAGCAGCATTCATGCACTTGATGAACAGTGTATTTCGGCCGTATCTGGATTCATTTGTGATTGTTTTTATTGATGACATCCTNGAGGAATCCGGAGATGTGAATTTCGTAATTTTTCGAGAAGTGGGCCCGGGGCTCGGGTTTTGCCAACCTCGTGATTTTTGATATTTTTCGAGTCTTTTTGATTGGGTTATGACCCATTAGCCTATTGTGATGTATTTCTTGTGGTTTTGATCAGATTCGACGCGCGAGGAGGTCGATTCGAGGGGAAAAGGCATAGCGAGCTAGACTTTGACCGGCTAGAGGTGAGTAATGATTTTAAATGATGTTCTGAGGGTTTGAAAACCCCGGACTTGCACAACTTGGTGCTATGTTGAGATGAGACACGCGCTCCATGACGAGCGCGGGGTCATTTACTATTGGGGACTGTGACTTGGTCCAGCCCGGATGATATTTTACCGCATATTAGCAATGACTTGTTGTTTTCACTATGATTTGGGCTTATTGCCATATTTGGGGCTTATTGCCGACTGTTTGAACTCTTTATGAACTAGCATCACTGTTTTCCTCACTGTTTGAAATATTATTTGAACTCAGTCCATGTGATTTACACTGTTTCTTGAACTCAGCCATATTTACTCAAAATTGGAGTTTTAAACTGATATTTGAACTATTGTTCGAGCTGAGTATTATTGCTTTACTGTTGCCCGAGGGGCTGTTGACTATTTCTGGACGGATTGAGGCCGAGGGCCTTATGTGAGGGCATGATGAGTGAGGTGAGGAGGCTTTCAGGCCTCGTATTGATACTGTTCAGGCTTTCAGGCCTTGTTGATAGCGCTTGGGCTGTAGGAGCCCCTCCGGAGTCTGCACACCCACAGTGAGCGCGGGTACCCATCTAGAGTGATTAAATATTGAACAGTGGTAACAATGGCACTGTAATACGCGTTTTGGTCAGGTAACAATGGCTGACCGGTCAGGTAACAATGACTGACCAGGTGGTAACAATGGCATTGTACACGCGTTTGGTAGGTACAATGGCTGACCGGTCAGGTAACAATGGTTGACCTACTACTTGAGCATACTTGTTTTATTAATCGTTTTCAAAGAGATTTTCTTCCTATGTCTTTCACTGGTTTCTACTGTTTATCTGATGTTGCTGCTTGAGACGGCATTATTTGTGCCCTTGTGGGATTTTATGTTCTCAGTCATTATTTAATTTTATTACTCACTGGGTCGGAGTACTCACATTACTTCCTGCACCATGTGTGCAGAGGCAGGCACAGCTGAGTTCGTACCTGAGCGTTGATTTCCTTCCAGACCAGGCGGACTAGGAGAGACGAGGTAGCTGTCGACGTCCACAGCCCCGTTTCTTCCTTATCTTCTGCATATTTTATTCATCTTCAGACGATGTTTCCAGACTTGTAGTATTTTCATCAACTCTGTAGTAGCTCGTGACTTGTGACACCCCGATCATCGGGCTGAGTAGGGATGGTTTTTCCCCGTTATGTTACGTTTATTTCCGCACTTATGATTAATCAGTGTCTATGGTTTAAATCTGTTTATGCTAAGAAATTGTCAAAAGTAGTGTTGATTGTTCTGTCGGCTGGCCTTGTCTTCACAAGAGGCGCCATCACGATCGGGTGGGAATTGGGTCGTGACAAGTTGGTATCAGAGCCTAGGTTACTAGGCCTTACGAGTCATGAGCAGGTTTAGTAGAGTCTCGCGGATCGGTACGGAGACGTCTGTATTTATCCTCGAGAGGCTGCGGAACCTTTAGGAAAACTTCACATTCTTGAAATCCTTGTCGTGCGACTTTGTTGAATCTAAGAACTAAACTTCTGTGTTGTATCCTCTCGCATATGGCGAGGAACCGTGCTACAGGACGAGGCGGACGACCACCGGTACCACCTACTGAGGGCACTAGAGGCCGTGGATGCGGTCGTGGTCGTGCTAGGGGCAGACCTGCGAGGGCAGCACCTGTTGCTCCACCAGTTGCTCCGGCTCAGGATCAGGCCCCAGTTGCAGACATTCCGGCAGCACCTGTGCAGGCACCGGCAGTGCCCATTGTGATTCCGGGTCTCCAGGAGACCTTGGCTCAGATACTATCAGTTTGCACTGGCCTGGCCCAGGTAGTTTCAGCCACTGCTACAGCGGCTACCTGTTAGGCCGGGGGAGGCAGTCAGACCCCCGCCGCTCACACACCGGAGCAGGTTATGCAGGGTTTACAGACACCGGGAGCAGCTCCAGCTCAGCCGGTTGCACCAGCAGCACCAAATGCACCAGTCGCACCAGTTCAGGACTTTGTAGTCCCAGTTATGCCAGACGATGAGCAGCGTCGTCTTGAGAGGTTCAGTAGGCTCTAGCCTCCATTTTTCAGTGGTGCTCAGGGCCAGGATGCCCAGGGATTTCTGGACAAGTGTCAACGTATGCTTCGGACAGCAGGGATTTTGGAGACCAGCGGGGTAGCATTCACCGCATTTCAGTTCACTGAGGCTGACATCACATGGTGGGAGTCGTATGAGCGGCGTAGGCCGGCAGGTGCAGCGCCTTTGTCATGGCAGGAGTTCTCCACTATCTTTTTGGAGAAGTGGGTACCACAGTCTCAGAGAGAGGAGCTGTGCAGGCAGTTCGAGTGGCTTCGACAGGGAGACATGACTGTGACCCAGTATGAGGCGAGATTTTCTGAGTTGGCCCGTCATGCCTCATGGATAGTCCCGACCGACAGAGAGAGGATCAAGAGGTTTGTAGATGGACTTAACTATCACCTTCGTGTTCTAATGACTCGAGAGAGAGTTCTGGGTATTTCCTTTGAGGATGCAGTTGATATTGCTCGTGATATTGAGATGGCTCGCCGTCAGGACAGAGAGGAGAGGGAGGCCAAGAGGCCTCGAGGTTCTGGTGGCTTCAGTGGTGCTCCGTCTAGGGGTCAGTTCCAGCAGAGCAGAGGTCATTCATTTAGGCCTCCTCAGTCAGCTCGCTCTGAGTATCATGGGTCATCATCCGGCCGAGGTCATCAGGGTTATCAGCAGAGCCAGCCGTCTCTCACCGCTCTTCCAGCTCAGGGTTCATCACGAGCTCCATCTGTTTAGGGTTCCTCGAGACCGAGTGCGTCAGCCAGTCACTCTGATGTGCGGGGTTCCCTTCAGTCCCATCCTCCAGCACCCGGGAGCTGTTATGAGTGCGGGGTGGTTGGGCACATGTGGAGGCATTGTCCTCGGCGCCGTGGTAGCCAGTCTCAGCAGAGGGGTCAGCCCTCGTCTTCTGGCCCATCCTCTTCAGCACCCGCCCCGCCAGCTAGGGGTAAGAGTCAGGTAGCTAGGGGTCGCCCCAGAGGGGGAGGCCGATCGGTCGGTGGCCAGGCACGATTCTATGCTCTCCCAGACAGGAGAGACGCTATTGCATCAGATGCTGTTATCACAGGTACTATCTCAGTCTGCCACAGGGATGCCTCTGTCTTATTTGATCCCGGTTCTACCTATTCCTATGTGTCTTCATATTTTGCTCATCACCTGGGTACGACCCGAGGGTGTCTTGCTTTGCCTGTTCACGTATCTACCCTGATGGGTGATACTATTATTGTGGATCATGTATATCGATCTTGTCTGGTGACTATTGGGGGTCTGGAGACCCGAATCGACTTGTTGTTGTTAGGCATGGTAGATTTTGATGTTATTCCGGGTGTTCCGAGGATTGAGTGGCGTGGTATGACTGACTATGTTCCCAGCAGAGTTGAAAGAACTAAAGGATCAGCTTCAGGAGCTCCTGGATAAGGGGTTCATTCATCCGAGTGTGTCCCCGTGGGGTGCACCGGTCTTGTTTGTGAAGAAAAAGGATGGCACAATGAGAATGTGCATTGACTACAGGCAATTGAACAAGGTGATAGTGAAGAACAAGTATCCCCTGCCCCGTATTGATGATTTGTTTGACCAGCTCTAGGGGGCAAGGGTATTCTCCAAGATTGACCTCCGTTCAGGCTATCACCAGCTGAAGATTAGGGATTCAGATATCATGAAGACTGCTTTCCGGACGAGATATGGGCACTATGAGTTTCTGGTTATGTCCTGTGGGTTGACTAATGCCCCAGCAGCATTCATGCACTTGATGAATAATGTATTTCGGCCGTATCTGGATTCATTTGTGATTGTTTTTATTGATGACATCCTGTTGTACTCGCGTAGCCAGGAGGAGCACGCACAGCATTTGAGAGTGGTATTACAGAGATTGAGGGAGGAGAAGCTTTATGCAAAGTTCTCCAAGTGTGAGTTCTGGCTTGGTTCTGTGGCTTTCCTGGGGCACGTGGTGTCCAGTGATGGTATTCAGGTTGATCCAAAGAAGATAGAGGCGGTACAGAGTTGGCCTAGACCGTCCTCAGCCACGGAGATTCGGAGTTTCCTCGGTTTGGCAGGTTATTATCGCCGGTTCGTCCAACGTTTTTCATCTATTGCTTCACCCTTGACCAAGTTGACGCAGAAGGGTGCACCATTTGTGTGGTCTGATGAGTGCGAGGAGAGCTTTCAGAAGCTCAAGACAGCTTTGACCACAGCTTTAATGTTGGTATTGCCATCAGCTTCAGGTTCTTACACTATGTATTGTGATGCTTCGAGAGTTGGGATCGGATGTGTGTTGATGCAGGAGGGTAGAGTTATTGCATATGCTTCTCGTCAGTTGAAGCCCCATGAGAAGAACTACCCTGTTCATGATTTGGAGTTAGCTGCTATAGTTCATGCTTTGAAGATTTGGAGGCACTACTTATATGGCGTATCTTGTGAGGTATATACTGATCATCGCAGCCTTCAGCATTTGTTCAAACAGAAGGATCTTAATTTGGGGCAGCGGAGGTGGTTGGAGTTACTCAAGGACTATGATATTACCATTTTGTATCACCTGGGGAAGGCCAGTGTGGTGGCCGATGCTTTGAGCCGGAAGGCGGTCAGTATGGGTAGTTTGGCATACATTCCAGTTGGGGAGAGGCCCTTTGCAGTTAATATCCAGGCGTTGGCCAATCGGATGGTGAGGTTAGATATTTCGGAGCCTAGCGGGTGGTGGCTTGTATGGTTTCTCGGTCTTCCTTGTATGACCGCATTAGAGAGCGCCAGTATGATGACCCGTATTTGCTTGTCCTTAAGGACAGGGTTCAGCACGATGATGCCAGGGATGTGACTATTGATGATGCTTGTGTGTTGAGGATGCAAGGCCGGATTTGTGTGCCCAATGTGGATGGGCTGCGGGAGTTGATATTAGAGGAAGCCCACAGCTCGCGGTATTCCATTCATCCGGGTGCCGCGAAGATGTATCAGGATTTGAGGCAGCATTACTGGTGGAGGAGAATGAAGAAAGATATTGTGAGTTATGTAGCTCGGTGTCTCAACTGTCAGAGGCCCGGTGGTGTACTTCAGCAGATGGATATTCTGGAGTGGAAATGGGAAAGGATTACTATGGATTTTGTGAGTGGTCTCCCTCATACCTCGAGGAAGTTTGATTCGATTTGGGTGATTGTGGATCGGCTGACCAAGTCCGCGCACTTCATTCCGGTGTGTACTACCTATTCTTCAAAGCGGCTGGCAGAGATTTTCATCCGGGAGATTGTTCGGTTGCATGGGGTCCCAGTTTCTATTATCTCGGATAGAGGTACTCAGTTTACTTCCCAGTTTTGGAGGACTTTTCAGCGAGAGTTGGGTACACAGGTAGAGTTGAGCACCGCATTTCATCCTCAGACGGACGGGCAGTCCGAGCGCACTATTCAGATACTGGAGGACATGTTGCGTGCTTGTGTTATTGATTTTGGAGGTTCTTGGGCTGAGTTCTTGCCACTTGCAGAGTTTGCTTACAACAACAGCTATCAGTCCAGTATTCGGATGGCGCCGTATGAGGCCTTATATGGGAGACGGTGTAGATCTCCGGTTGGATGGTTTGAGCCCGGCGAGGCTAGACTGTTGGGGACAGAGTTGGTTCAGGATGCCTTAGAGAAGGTGAAAGTGATCCAGGAGAGACTTCGTACCGCTCAGTCGCGTCAGAAGAGTTATGCGGACCGGAAGGTTCGGGATGTATCTTATATGGTGGGCGAGAAGGTCTTGTTGAAGGTTTCGCCCATGAAGGGCGTTATGAGATTTGGAAAGAAAGGGAAGTTGAGTCCGCGGTTCATTGGGGCTTTTGAGATACTTAGGAGGATTGGGGAGGTGGCCTATATGCTTGCGTTGCCACCCAGCTTGACGGAGGTTCATCCGGTATTCCATGTGTCTATGCTCCGGAAGTATGTTGGGGACCCGTCCCATGTTTTGGACTTCAGCACAGTTCAGTTGGATGATGATTTGACATATGATGTGGATCCAGTGGCTATTTTGAGTCGTCAGGTTCGAAAGTTGAGGTCAAAGGATATAGCTTCAGTGAAGGTGCAGTGGAGAGGTCGGCCCGTGGAGGAGCCTACTTGGGAGATCGAGCGGGAGATGCGGAGCAGATATCCTCACTTGTTTGAGACTCCAGGTATGTTTCTTGACCCACTCGAGGACGAGCGTTTGTTTTAGTTGGGGAGAATGTGACGACCCAGCCCGTCGTCACGTGAGTTACCGCCCCGTTTCCCCCATATTATGTTTCTCTATGCTTCATTATCGGTATTTGAGGTGATCGAGTTGAATTGGATTGGTTTTAGATGGAAATGAAACACTTAGTCTCTTTAAGGAAAGCTTGTTTTGGAAAAGTCAACCGAAAGTTGACTATTGAGTTAGAGGGCTCGGATGTGATTTCCGGTGATTCGGTTAGCTTCGGGGGATGATTTGTGACTTAAGAGCGTGATCGGAAGTGATTTTGGAGGTCCGGTGTGGAATTAGGCTTGAATTGGCGAAGTTAGTATTTTGGCGAATTCCGGTTGGTGGGTGAGATTTGATCCGGGGGTCGGAATGGAATTCCGAGAGTTGCAGTAGTTCCGTTAGGTGATTTTGGATGTGTGTGCAAAATTTCAGGTCATTCGGAGATGTTTTGGTTGGGTTTTTTATCGAATGCGTATTTCGGAAGTTTTAAGAAACTTAGGCTTGAATCCGATGCGATTTAATGGTTTTAGCGTTGTTTGATGTGTTCTGAGGATGGGAACAAGTTTGAATGGGGTTTTNGGTCGGAATGGAATTTCCGAGAGTTTTTGTAGCTTCGATATGCGATTTGTGATGTGTGTGCAAAATTTCAGGTCATTCGGACGTCGTTGGGTTGGGTTTTTGATCGAATGCGTGTTTCGAAAGTTCTTGAAGAACTTAGGCTTGAATCCGATGTGAATTGATGATTTCAGTGTTGTTAGGTGTGTTTTGATGATTGGAACAAGTTTGGATGATGTTTTGGGATATGTTGGTGCCTTTGGTTGAGGTCCCGGGGACCTTGGGGTGATTTTGGAGGGCTTAATGGAGGTTTTGAACTTGGAAGTTATCGCAGATTTTTGCCCAGCTGTTGCAAACCTTCGCGTTCGCAGCCTCAGGAGCGCGTTCGCGATGAGGAGTTGTGCAGACCACCGCGTTCGCGAGGGCTGCTTCGCGTTCGCGTAGAAGGGGCCTGGGGCCCTGCCTGGTTTGTGCATCACGTTCGCGGTTGGTTGAACGCGTTCGCGTAAGAGGATGAGCTGGAGCATCGCGTTCGCGGACCTCGAGTCGCGTTCGCGTAGAGGTAATTTATGGTCAACGAAATTTTTTCATTGCGAACGCGGGGTGTTGACCGCGTTCGCGTAAGGTAAAACCTGGGCGTCCAGAGGGGCTTTTTATATTATTTCATCCGCGACCCCATTCATTATTTCCTCCATTGTTGACCACCTTAAGAGCTTTTTCGTAGAAATTGAAGAGGATTTTGACGGGAATCGATTGGAGGTAAGTCTCGTGACCTAGAAACGTCATTTTTTTTTTGAAGAATCAACCTTTAATTCTTGGAAAAATTGGGTAAAAATTGGAAGAACTAGGGCTTGGTTTTTGAAATGAAAATTTGGGATTTGAAAGGGCATTTGAACTCCGATTTTGATGATTTTGATATGTATAGACTCGTGGCGAGACGAGGAATCCGGAGTTGTGAATTTCGTAATTTTTCGAGGAGTGGGCCCGGGGCTCGGGTTTTGCCAACTTAGTGATTTTTGATATTTTTCGAGTCTTTTTGATTGGGTTATGACCCATTAGCCTATTGTGATGTATTACTTGTGGTTTTGATCAGATTCGACGCGCGAGGAGGTCGATTCGAGGGAAAAAGGCGTAGCGAGCTAGACTTTGACCGGCTAGAGGTGAGTAATGATTTTAAATGATGTTTTGAGGGTTTGAAAACCCCGGATTTGCACAACTTGGTGCTATGTTGAGATGAGACACGCGTTCCATGACGAGCGCGGGGTCATTTACTATTGGGGACTGTGACTTGGTCCAGTCCGGATGATATTTTACCGCGTATTAGCAAAGACTTGTTGTTTTCACTATGATTTGGGCTTATTGCCATATTTGGGGCTTATTGCCGACTGTTTGAACTCTTTATGAACTATCATCACTGTTTTCCTCACTGTTTGAAATATTATTTGAACTCAGTCCACGTGATTTACACTGTTTTCTTGAACTCAGACATATTTACTCAAACTTGGGGTTTTAAACTGATATTTGAACTATTATTTGAGCTGAGTATCATTGCTTTACTGTTGCCCGAGGGGCTGCTGACTATTTCTGGACTGATTGAGACCGAGGGCCTTATGTGAGGGCATGATGAGTAAGGTGAGGAGGCTTTCAGGCCTCGTATTGATACTGTTCAGGCTTTCAGGCCTTGTTGATAGCGCTTGGGCTGTAGGAGCCCCTCCGGAGTCTGCACACCCACAGTGAGCGCGGGTACCCATCTAGAGTGATTAAATATTGAACAGTGGTAACAATGACACTGTTATACGCGTTTGGTCAGGTAACAATGACTGACCAGTCAGGTAACAATGTCTGACCAGTGGTAACAATGGCATTGTAACACGCGTTTGGTTAGGTAACAATGGCTGACCGGTCAGGTAACAATGGCTGACCTACTACTTGAGCATACTTGTTTTATTAATCGTTTTCAAAGAGATTTTCTTCCTATGTCTTTCACTGGTTTCTACTGTTTATCTGATGTTGCTGCTTGAGACGGCATTATTTGTGCCCTTGTGGGATTTTATGTTCTCAGTCGTTATTTAATTTTATTACTCACTGGGTAGGAGTACTCACATTAGTTCCTGCACCATGTGTGCAGAGGCAGGCACAACTGAGTTCGTACCTGAGCGTTGATTTCCTTCCAGACCAGGCGAACTAGGAGAGACGAGGTAGCTGTCGACGTCCACAGCCCCGTTTCTTCCTTATCTTCTGCATATTTTATTCATCTTCAGACTATGTTTCCAGACTTGTAGTATTTTCATCAACTCTGTAGTAGCTCGTGACTTGTGACACCCCGATCATCGGGCTGAGTTGGGATGGTTTTTCCCCGTTATGTTACGTTTATTTCCGCACTTATGATTAATCAGTATCTATGGTTTAAATCTGTTTATGCTAAGAAATTGTCAAAAGTAGTGTTGATTGTTCTGTCGGCTGACCTTGTCTTCACGAGAGGCGCCATCACGACCGGGTGGGAATTGGGTCGTGATAGTTGGGTAATTACTCCTTAACATCTCATTCTATCATTAATAAACTACATGGATTTAATAACTGAATCAATACAACAAGATACTGTAATTTTCACAGAATGGATGAAGGTAGATGGAGTCCTGCAAGTAAAACACAATACAATCTTATAGACGCAGTTTCACGTTGTACCACACAGGTTAGAATAATATGATGAACTCATTACTCAATATTATTTTTTAGAATGTCATTTTGATAAACTGTGTTAGCACGAAGTACAAATGTGACGTCTTACTTAATTTTTGTATTGCCTTTGACGCCTTACTGAATTTGCAAGTTTGGCTTTTGGTACATTAAAACCTTCATATAGTAATACAGTAAAGGTGTTTCCTATGAAATACTTATGGTTCATTATTGTTGGATGACATAATCTAAGTCAAAATTTGTGTTGCAGCTGCGTCCCAATTTTGCTGACGCTTGGTCAAATCTAGCTGGTGCATATATGAGGAAAGGAAGGCTGAGTGAGGCAGCTCAATGTTGCCGTCAGGCACTAGCTTTAAATCCTCGTCTGGTAATCGAGTTTACCTATGTTTTTTGGCTTCTTTTTAATAGCTCAGATGATTTGCATCCTTCTATGTTTGTTTCTTAACTCACTTGTGTTCATTCTAGGTTGATGCACATAGCAATCTTGGGAATCAAATGAAAGCACAAGGGTTAGTGGAAGAGGTAAAATACTAAGACTTTCTTAGCCCTTTTATATACATACATTCATTTTACTTGTGGTTTTGGGATGGCTGTGGACGTTAACTTTATACATTGTCTATGCATATGTCTGAGTTAGGTACACTTATGCATTATCGAATTTTATTATTCTTTAACGGATCTTTCAGTCTTCAGGTGCATCTTATGTGCGTTTCTGTTTACTCCGCGTTCCTGGCTGTTATGCTGATTGATTTCTGTGGTCTTGATTATTGGTTTTGTTTTACGCATACAATTGTTATGTGGAGGCACTACGTATACAACCTACATTTGCCGTTGCATGGTCCACTCTTGCTAGCCTCTTCATGGATGCAGGTGATCTTAACAGGGCATTACAATACTACAAGGTATGGAATACCTTAAATCATTTCGCATATTACGTTATCAAGAGTTTTGGATTTGTTTGGCATTAAGTTTACTCACTATTTTTGTGATTCAACCTTCTCATATCCAGGAAGCCGTCAAGCTAAAACAAAATTTTACAGATGCATATTTGAACATGGGAAACGTGTATAAGGTAACACCTTCTGCTTTGTGCTAATATGGTCTGTGGTGCAAGTGGCGTGGTAAGAATATGGGACATATGTGTTTCTGCCTTGCATTTTCCAGGCTCTGGGAATGCCACAGGAGGCCATTATGTGTTACCAACGTGCTCTCCTTGTGCGACCAGACTATGCAATGGCTTTTGGTAAGTGCTCCTTTCTTGGTCTTAGCTTCATATCAATTGCTATGAAGTTGCTTAGGGTGAAGTTCATTTGCACAGTACTTATCTGTATGTATAGATATCTTTTCTTTTAGAAAATGTATTTTTCGACGTCTTTGCACAAAATGATCACATCATACTGCTTGCCTCCTTTTTTTTTCTCGGGGATAAATCATATTGCTTTCATCTAGACCGTTGCAGTCATTTTGTCAATTAGCTAAAACCTTGAGTTTCCATTTTTCCGATGTAGTTGATGCTCTATTCTAATTGAGGTGAAGGATAAAGTAGCACGAAAGTCATATAAGCTTGAAGCTACCTGAGGCCTCAATTCTGGGCAACGCAGTACCTTAGCCAACAACTTTATTTCCGAGTATATACACCAGGTCAATCATTCTGCAACGAATATCTGATCCTACTTTCATATGATGAACTCATTACTTAATATTATTTTTGAGAATGTCATTTTGATAAACTGTGTTAGCACGAAGTACAAATGTGACGCCTTACTGAATTTTTGTATTGCCTTTCACAGGTACTAAAGACAATCTTTTGAAATTAACATCAGGGACGTGAACCTTTCGTCTCATATGAAGGTTGAAAGCTACTATAACTTAGTAAGCACATGAAGTAAAAATCATGTCAATAAAGTAAGTATCTGCTTATGAAGAGACCAAACAGGCGAAGGGAAAACATGGAAGAAAGAGAATGCACCTACAAGACAATATAATGCAACAGAAAGATAAGAGAACTACACAGAATTCATTCGTGATGATTAGTCTCAAACCAAAAAAAAGAGTTAGATAAACACACCTTCACTTCATCGTACACCTTTTTCTCCGTAGCTTATTTGGGGCTGGTTTTAGGTTAGCTTTCATGGATATTTACATATCGTTTTCCTGCTGCGTATTGGAACAATTTAAGCTGCGATCTAGGCTGATTTTCGGAACTTACGGGGGGCTGTTTTGACTGACTTTTTAGAGTGAGTTTGGCGGCAGATCTTATAGCCGTATTTTGCTAGGTATTGGCTACTCTTGGTCCAAATTTGTTTACTGTTTTTCAGCAATATCGGCAGCAGGTTTCAGCTGGAATTTTTAGACTGTCTTTAGGTGAGAAAGTCGCAGCGTTTCTGACTGTTTGATGCTTATTTTCTCAGCTTTTTGGAGTATTTTGCGGCTGTTCTAAGTTCCAGTTTAAAGCTGGTTTGTGTGGGTTTAAGGTGGAAGAAAAATCTTGTGAAAAGGAACAATTTTTGTGCTCCTCAAACAGTGGTTTCTGCTATGTTTTTACTTCTACAAATTGATGTTTTGAGTTATATTTTGCTTAGATTTTTCGCTTTATGTTTCATGGAGTTTTCATTATTTTTTGTCATAACATCTCGAGGAATGATTCTTCTGACACTCGAAAGATAATCAATATCTTTTTTGAGGTTTAAGAACTAAATGTGATACCCTTTTTGTTTGTACTCGAGTAAAAATTTATGCATTACCAGGTGGAATTATCCTTTTAAAGCCAAAGATTGAAATTACATTTCTCAAGTGTGTTGTAATAGCTCTTGGGGATTGGTTATCCCCTGACAACAAACTTATAGAGTGTTAGAGACAGCCGATACAATTCACCTTATAGAAACTTATATATATATAAATATCTTTCAAATGATCTGTGCATCGCGCGGGTACAAATACTAATAACGAAGAATAACTCATTCTTCTATATCGGAGAAATCCATATTTTTTTTTGGTAAGTCATTCTCTATCGAAGCATTATAAATGAAGAGTAAGATTTGAAAAGGATATTTATATTATTATGGAACTAATAAGGAAGTCCAAAATGAAAATTAAAAAGGGGGCAAAAACTCAGCTAATGTTATAAAACAATAAAAGTAGAAGAAGAGTATTACAGAGAAAAGTAGAGAGAGAGAATTCTTATTGATTTAGGATGAATTACAATGGAATAGAACCCTCTATTTATAGGGAGAGGGTGACTTAGCCACCAAGCAATGAACCCTAGAATCTTTCTAAATATGGACATTCACCATAAATAGGATTCTATTTATAATACTCCCCTTGAATGTCTATTCAACAGATAATGTGCCTCGTTAAACCTTAACTAAAATAAAACCCAGTGGTAAAAAAATTCTAGAGAAGGAAAAAGAGTACACATATCTAACAATACGCCTTTTGGTTGCCTCGTTAAAAACCTTGCAAGAAAAACCCAGCGGGACAAAACCTTGTGAGGGAAAAGGAGTACAGCGCATATTAACTCCCCCTAATGAGAGCATCAATTCACATCCTTGAGCATTTGCATTCCAATCTTGTGCATCATCTTCAAAAGATCTTTGGTAGATATTTGATAAACAAATCAGCCATATTAACTTGAATGAATATATTGCACCTTGAAATCATCATTCTTGATAGAGATGAATTGTCTTCATATGATCTTGTTGGAATCGTCAGTTCAATATCTTCACATAGAGGTGAAAACTCTTGCTATCATATTATCATGCCTATAGTTATAGCAAGATACATTTGTGCATAAATTGTACTGAGGATGTAGTACTTCATGACCATGAATTCTATATGCTTTAAGCAATTTAAATCCTTCAGGGATTGTTAAGTCATATAAGCTATATGATAGACTTTAGATGCATATCAAGCTTTCATGTCATGCTAGACATATAAGATATCGAAAACTGATTGCGCATATCATTGACTTTATACTTTCAAGTATTTGAACTACATGGCTTTCATATGAGACCAAATTCTACTTGAATTGTTTCTCCAGACTAAATATCCTCATATATATTTAGCGCTATTATAGATGTCGTCGACAAACATTTTATATCGGTTCCAACCTCCTTATTCTTCATAAAGATATAACATAGAGATCTCTTCATTCATATATTCAGGTACCTAAACCTCTCCTGAGATTTAATGAAGTATTATGTCATGTAATCTTCTAGATCACTTGCCTCGTTTATTATGATCATTTTGATCATTTGCTCATCTTCTTTATCAAGAAGTTTATTTGAAATCGATTTGTCTATATGCTTTAAGCGTGCTATAGACTTTGTCCTTCTAGGACTTATTCTAATAGGAGCATTTGCAATGAGAATATAGTTACTTTCTTTGGGTCAGCAAATGCATCTGGCATGCTTTGCAATATATTGCAAATGAATTATCCTTTTATGAACTTCAAGTTCGTATTATTTTATTCGAGGATCGAGATGTATAAATAATAATTCATTCCATGTAACTTTTTCTCAACTGTTTATCATGTCTCCCCCTCATGTTAGAAAAACTAACTTGGTACCTCAACTTTGAGAATCCACCTTTGTGCGTTATGGTGTTAATCAAAATATACACCGCACATCAATAATAATAATAAGATAAAATTATTTGGTTCCTGACCTTGAACCACTTGTGAGGGGAGAAAATAATATACTTTCGTATATAACCTATATCAAACTGATATAGATAACTTTGTTCTCATAAGCAATCGTTTAGCTATTAAGTAGAGGCACTTAATAAATCATTTTGCTAAACCAACTGTGATGTAAGCCAACTTATCAAGATGAACTTCTGAATAGAAAATCTGGAAATTATGCTCGAAATTAAATTATTGAGCAAGTTACCTTGCAAAACACCATGTTGCGGGTTATTAATAATCGCACATGTAACCATCTCATAGATGCATCTTATGTGGTATACATGGCGGGTGAATGGGCCCATATTCACCTTGGATATTTCCAGCAATCATGGGATTCAATCCAATTTTAGTTGGTCTATTAATTAATAAGAACAAGCAACGTAAGAGAATCCGTAAAGAACTTTCTAGTTCTTTAATATTTACCCATGTGAATTCTCTTTTATTTTTTTGCACATCATACTTAAATTAACATGGCTAAACCAATTATGCCAACTGGATAAATTATCAATATTGATAAATTTCAGGTTTACACCATGATGTGTGCAATTATGAATAAACTCCAAGTTTACTATGATATGGGTTTTTATATCAATAAATATCCACTTCATTGTGGTATTCTTTTGTTTTGTAGTACAAATTGGAGAATAAAGCGGGTAGCTTTTCACATACATATTACCCCGCTACAAGTTATAGTAATAGAAGATATTAAATCTTTCCTTTATATATAGTCTCAATATAATCAACCGCTTTCGCGTATACTTTGGAAACTGAATAAGTTTTTTTGAGACTTACTACAACACAATACCTTATTGGTAATTAATTGTGTTTCTCCAAAGTAGTAATAATTGGCTCTTCCAGAGCTCTCAATTAATTTGTACTACTACAGATTCATCAACATCCATGTGGTGATATCTCTTTTAAAGACAAAGTTATACCATTATGGTTATGGTCAAAATTATATACAAGATATATTTCTTGCATTAATGTTATTCTTTAATAATCACATTACCAAAATATTTTGACGTACAATAGGTACGTGACCAATGACCATTCATGCCATAATAATGACATTATTTTCTTAATCATCCCAAACCTCCTTCTAGAGGTGAGTGTGGTATATTCACTACCACTAGCACGTTCACATTCTTCCAAGAATGAATATGTATTTATAAATCAGATGTTGTCACATTCACATCATGAATGGACCATAATCATCTATATGTGCTTTATAAAATCTCATGTCAAATCAATGACAAATATTACATTCACAAAGTGAAAGATTATTTTGAGAATCCTTATTATTCCCCTTATCACAATGATGACGATTATAATTTCGTTTATTGCCACGTCCACATCTATTGATACATTCATAGTAATAATTTTGTCTTCTTTCAGACTTGTCACATACTGTTATCACATTCTCTTAAGGGAATGAGAATGGAGCAAATTCAATGGGACGTGTTTTCAATAGTTTGCCCACAATCATACATGAATTTCATCATGGCAAGGCATAGAAATTTTACCACTTCAGGTGGTTGTAATTTCTCACAAACCCTATTAGAGTTATAATCAAACTTTGTTGTCTTTGCTTGTATATAAAATCAAAGTATAGAATAAAAGTTAAAAATACGGTAAAATACTTACATTAAATCCAAAATTTAATCATGAAGGAAGTTCATAGAACTATTGACAATCATTATGCTCGATCCCAAAGCTTCTACTCAATTGGTTAGAGTCTCGTGCTGATAACGTGTTATAAAACAATAAAAGTAGAAGAAGAGTATTATAGAGAAAAGTAGAGAGAAAGGGTGACTTAGCCACCAAGCAATCAACCCTACAATCTTTTTAAATATGGACATTCACCATAAATAGAATTCTATTTATAACAGCTAAAAAGTTATTGTGAATGCGTCTTATTGCGATTTATAATCTCGTTGATTGAATGCGTGTTATAAATCACATTACTCTCTCCGCCTAAAGATCTCTGACGTGGCTATTTATCTCTCTCCAAAATCTTTGGCCTTCTCCGTTCTCTTTCTCATCATTCTCAATGGCGGCGAGAATCGCACTGTTGAAGTACCTGAGAGTGGAATCTCGGCCGGCACAACTTCGAAACCCTAGGCTAATTGGAGGCTCATTCAGTCAGCTTTTCAGGCGTCAGTTCTCTGACGAAGTAAGAGGCTCATTTCTCGATAAGGATGAAGTCAGAGATCGCGTCATCAACGTCGTCAAAAACTTCCAAAAAGTTGATCCTTCCAAGGTAATTTTTCTAACATTTCTCATTTTATATAAATATATATATATATATATATATATATATATATATATATATATATATATATATATATATACAGTACTTATAATTTGTTACTCAGGAAATGACTTGAAGTGAAATTAGGGTTTTATTCAGGTTCCTGCTAATTTAGGCATGGGAATTACACTTCTGTTTGCTGTTTTTAACGTTATCCATGGGCATTAATAGTAGTGGAGTTTGGAATCTATACAAGGGGATTTAGAAAAATACTAGAATGTCACGCTTGTCATTTGAACTTGAACCTGTGACTTAAAAGCAAATTTTTGAACCCGTTTTTCCATTTCACTAGACATTTTCGTTATATCGAGGGGATTGAACGGTTTATAAATATCCAAAAATATAGCACTGGGCTAGTGGCCAGTGAATTGGGTGGAGAACCATGAGATTGCAAAATACTAGGTGAAACAAGGTAACAGGAGAAACTAAATAATCATTGAGCGAAGATTTTTTGTTCTTCCTTAGTCCAATCGAGATATATTTTATTGTACAATTGATGCGGAGGATTCTTGGGTAGTATATCAGCAGGTTCATCGCACAGCTCACTCCCTTTTGCGAGCCCATTTTCAAGCTCTTGAGGAAGAAGAAAAGGAGATTTTTCTCATTTGTCCAGACCTTGGTGGACAGACTAACCCGGTATCTGTTGATGGTAGGAGGTAGTAGTTATCTCTTGCAATCTATGTTGCTTGGACGCTCCAAAAGTGTTGCCGCACTCGTGTCGGATCTTCCAAAAATGCACTAAATTTGGAGGATTTGACACACACCCAACAACATTTTTGAAGAGTCTGAATAACATAGCTTGGAATTAGTTGAGGTGCGCGTAAGCTGGCCGGACGCCACGGTTATCATCAAAAAATATATATATCCAAAAATATTAGTTTTTCCCTATTTGCGCAGTATAATTTTGCCAAGAATTGAATCCTGTTCCCTCCATTTAGCTCCTCCACTGGGTGTTAATTTATTGTAAGGCTAGTGCTCCTTTAGGCTCATACAGTGTAGTAATTTTTCTTCAGGATTTTGGGATTATATCTTTTAGCTAGAGAATATGGTGATAGACTCTGATTTTAGAGTTGAGAAAGATGCAGACTGTTCCCTTGTAGTTTCTACACTAGTGTTATTAAGAGCCATCACTCTGTCATTAGAGTGACGGAGAGATATGAGCAATGAGGTAGGAAGCTAATCTGCTAGTTGCTAAATATCATGGGGAGGTAACTTGCATTTTGTCCTTATATCTATTATGCATAATTAAGTTATAGTATAAGTCTAGTGTACAATATGGTGAAGTGTTATAAGTTATGAACTCTAGCTCTAGCAAGGAAATACAACAAATAGAGAGGAAAACTTCTTCCATAGCAACAAGTTTTTGAGGCCATTGAAGAATAGGATTCTTGTATGAGTTCTCATTATCCAAAAAAAAAGGATTCTTGTATGAGCTCCGTTGAAAAGAAAGAGGTCAGAGTAAGTCGAATCTCTATCAATTTCAAAACTTAAATGCGGTGTTCCGAGTCTATGACAAAGGGCATCATAGGGAGAATTATGATGGCACCGCTTTTTAGGGATTATTCTCTCACAAATGCTTTGTTATCATGTGAGGAGTGGATAAGAGAAGAAATATGCTAATGACTTGATAATGTAATGAATGCTACTCATGCGTATTTACCGGAGTTAAACACAATATACATGCGATATTTGTATTGATGTAGACAATGTCCAATTTTTTTGCAGAACTCTGCAAATATTCTTAGCTCTAATGGTCGAAAACTTAAATCTAACATTCTATAGTAGGAAGTTTACTTATAGAAGAGTTGAAGAGCACAAAAAGGAAATGGAGAGCTTGTCATAGTATGACTCTAGATTTTTTACCCTCGCATTTACGTAAACAGTAAATATGTGGATGTGAAATAGAAATCTAAGAGGAAAACTTCAATAGTTAAATCTCAATGTAATTATGTATTGTAGTGTTAGTGGTTAGTTTCCCTTGTCAAAAAAAGTGTCCATGTTTAGTTTCAGGGAACAATTTCTCCCTTGTGCTTTTTTGGACAAGGTTAATAATTTATTAATTATGGAGAACCTCCTGTACAAGCCATATACCAAAAAGGTAGAGAACTTACTCAAAATACGATTCTCATAAAAGATGCCCAGTCTAGATATAAACAGGGATTTCATGATTGCACCAAGAGAAACCGAAACATAAAAAATCATCCCTGATATTAATTAAATCATTTTCTACCGTTCGGAGGATCTTCTGTTTCTGTCTATCCAAGTATCCGTACAACCCACAGGAGAGCTGACGGGACATCCATGCTCTAGACCTTCTCTTTGTCCTTCTAAAAGCTCATCTATGTAGCACTTTCTTCACGTTGCCTGACATCACCCACTGCATTCTAAACCTATCCAGGGCAAGCCGCCACAAACACAATGCCACCTTGTACTGCAGAGGATATGATCTATGTCTTGGCTCGAATATATGCGCATGAAGCACCAACACATAAGCGATGCTCTTCTTTTTAAGGTTTCTGTTGTCAGTATCGCATCTCTAGCTGCCACCCGTAAGAAGAAAACTCCTTCCTGGATGTCCTAAGGATCCAATTCGTTTGGTTAGAGAAGTCAGAATCTTCTCTCATTAGCAATCTATGACTGTAATATTCGACTATAAACAAACCGTCCCTCTTCAGTCTTCACCCTGCTTCTCCACGAGTTCGCCGTATCATTTGGTATGATGTGCTTGTGAAGTAGTTCCACAAGGCTTTGAAATTCATTCATCTTTCAATTCTGAAGATTCCTCCTAACCACGATTCCCAATGCACATGTCTTTCATGTGTTCTACGAATATGTTGCAGAGTCATCTTTCTCCGGCATGACACTCGAAATGTTGGGGAAGGAAACATCTTAGCACACTATCTCCACGCCAACAATTCCCCCCTTGTGTTCCCATGCCTATCCCATCTCCCTAAATCCTCATCCAGTTCTATTTCACGTCAGCACATTCTTGGAATGTCCGTGACTGCTTGTTAATTTTTGTTGCTAGTGATGCCATCAATGTTTCTGTTACCTGTTTATGGCCTTGCTGATGTTCACGTAAGTATTGCTTCGTGGAGACCACTGACAATGCCTGTTTCAGCCTGGATGCATATTCATTTCTCTGACAAAAACGGCTGTCCAAATTTGTAGTCTTTAATTTATGTTTACTTGGGATCTTTCCGGGTTTTTTTTTTCTGCATTTCATACTCTTGTAGTTTCATGAAGTAGTATTGTTGAGTATTATATTTACAGATGTCATTTTCATTTACTTGGCAGGTTGTCCCAAATGCTCACTTCCAAAATGATCTTGGTTTAGATAGTTTAGACACTGTGGAAATTGTGATGGCCCTTGAAGAAGAATTTGCGTTTGAGATTCCTGACAATGAAGCTGACAAGATCCACTCGATAAATTTAGCTGTTGATTTCATTGCATCTCATCCTCAGGCAAAATAAAGGAACTAACTGTAGCTTGATGAGTATCCATTTCTGTTTACACCTTTCTTTTCACAGTTCAAGTCTGAGCTGCTCTTCATCTGCTCACTTCTAGCATGTGGTTAATCTGCTCTATGCTCTTTTAAGGATTTTGGTCATTCCAGAAGATGAGAACTACCATAATCGGCTAGATTTGTTATAATGTCTCAGACACAGTTTAATCTCTATTAGATTCGAGGTCTATGATGTTAGAAAGATTATTGCTGATGAAAATAAACCTTAGCTGCATGGTAGCATGGGTCAACATTAAGTTTTAATCCCTTTATTTCTCATTGTTGGCCAAGCCAAACATGTCTACAGTTCATTTTCTGCCCAGAACTATGATCCATTGGTTATGTTTTGTCGTTCTTGAGTGAATCAGTTGACTAGATACTGAACATGTTTGCCAATCAGCCCTAATCCATAATTGAGGGGAAGCAATTACAATCTCTAATTCTCAAGGAAGAAGTGAGAATTGGTGGTAATTACATCATCTAATCTAGACTTTCTAAACTCTGTTCCTTTTTTTGCTTTCCAGATATTTATCTTTTAGTAAAGGAAGATTTCTGTCATCTTGTCAAATTTTTCTTTAAACCTGAAGCCACAGCCTTACTCCTTTACAGATAACAGTAGTATTAGTAACTTTATAAGTCCTTACGTATTTCTTCTTCCTTTTCAAATCTTTTCTCTTATTGCTGCAATAGTAGTAGACTAATACAAATTGAAGTACTTTGTAGGTTGGTGTATTGGCCTTAGTAATGTACTCAATGACTTGCTAATTGCTATGCTACTATTTGCTTCCCTTTTTATCTTTATTGAAATAATTATTTTATCGGAAGAATTTTGGTTGATTGTTATAATAATTTGAAAAAATTATTAGGTTCATAATAACGAGTTTCTGTATAAATTATATTGTAGATAGATTGATAGTGATGTTGGTATCTTTTACATAAGTAGTTTTATTTTCTATTAATTAGTACTATAAATGTTTATTATAGAAAACTCCTTTTTAAAATCATATTTATCTTCTTCTTTTTAAATTTAAAAATATAAACAAATCATAAATTTTATATTATATTCACGTAAGTTGTTAAACAGTTATTAGATTTTTTATTATGATTTATTTCAACTTAAATTATTATTTATTTGAGATGACAGCAATAACCCAGTAGAATCTCACAAGTGGGGCCTGGGAGGGTAGTGTGTATGCAAACCTTACCCCTACCTATAAAGGTAGAGAGACTGTTTTCGAAATCCCTCGGCTCAAGAACGTAAAAAATGGAGCAATAGAGAAACAATAGCAACAACAATATAATAAGACAGTGTAAGCAAATAATCCAACGAATAGTGACGGAGATTTAGGGATATGAAACTACAAGAATAGTGTCAATCCTACTGCTAATGCTGACATACCGTATAGAAGGAATAGGAAGGTACCCGACTAGTACTACTACTACTGATAAGACAAGGCAAAACTCTAGATTGTCTATCAACCCACCACCCTAATTTTCGACCTCACCCCTTTCTATCGAGGGTCATGTCCTTGGTAAGCTGGAACAAAGCCATGTCCTTCCTAATCCCCTTACCCCAGTTCTTCTTAGGCTTTCCTCTGCCCCTCCTCTGACTCACCACGGGCAACCTCTCGCACCTCCTAACCAAGGCATCAGCGTCTCTCAGTGACCAAACCATCTCAGCCTCGATTCCCTCAACTTCTCTTCCACAGGTACCACACCCACTTTGTCCCTAATATATTTATTCCTAATCTTATCTTTTCTGGTATGCCCACATATCCATCGCAACATCCTCATTTCTGCTACTTTCATCTTCTGGGCATGAGATTTATTGACTGGCCAACACTCGGCTCCATACAACATGGTCGGCCTAACTACCGCTTTGTAGAACTTGCCCTTAAGTCTAGATGGCACATTCTTGTCGCATAAAATACCAGAAGCAAGCCCTCATTTCAACCACCCCGCTCCTATACGGTGTGTGACATCCTCGTCAATCTCTCTGTTTGTTACTCTGTATAATAGACCCAATATATTTGAAACTATCTCTCTTGGGGATGACTTGCGTATCAAGCTTCACTTCCACTTCTGCTTCATGCGTTCCAACACTGAACTAACACTCCAAGTACTCTGTTTTTGTCCTGCTCAACTTGTCAAATGCATAAGTCTTTAATGTATTTTACCGAAAAATATGTATTTTCAGTTCCTATTATAAACACTCATATTCATGTCTTTGTTGTACAAATATTAGTCACACGTTAAAATTTAATTACACTTTTATTTTAGAATAGAAAATATTTACTTATATAATTATATTTATACAATCAAACATGACATAGGTAATTATATTATAGTTTTGTTTAAACAAATAACGTGACTTTGTAGTTATATGCTTTTTAATAACTAGATTGTATAATTACAATGTGATTTTCAAACCGACACTAAAATAATTATATACAATCATGTCTCTTGACAAAATCTTAACAACTATAAATAAAGTATTTTAAATGGAAAAAACTTTCGTCTGAATCAAGCTACGTATTGCTTTTAAAAAATAAATATATATTGAGGCTCAAATCCCTAAGCAAAGTCTTCTGACCTCTGTCCTAGGGCCTATTCTCTGGCAATTGCCAAGCTGGCATCACCACGTTGGATTCCTCGTTCCTCGTGGGCTCCACTTCCCTTGTGCCACGTGGCTAACGTGCTTGTGGGCCCATCTTAAACAGAACATGGGTTCGTACTTGCTCGCACGCTCTCTGCACGTGACCGCCAGTTCAACTTTTTCCCCTTTTTTATTTACGTGACAGCCACACATTGGCACGACCAAAATTATGAAATTTTGATTTTGGTTCAATTTTTGAAGGAAAATGTTGAGAAAAATCTTATAGTTGACGTTTAAATTTGTTTTTTTATTAATGTAATAAAGCCTAATTTCCAATTCTTATACACTTTAGCGAGATAAATGAGATACCTTTTTTTTTTATGTTGTAGCGGCTCCATAAACAGCAATTCAAATAGATCATGAGATTTGCAGCCGTATCCTATATTTGTGCCACCTTTTAACCTGTACTTTATTTTAAACATTATTGATTTGGTAGCCAGCTGACAAAAAATTCGTAATAATATGACAATTACACTACCCACAAAAGATATAAAACGTGCATCACGCATTAATCACGTGATCTGCAACCTCATTCGTGAAAAAAGATATCCTTCTCTCCTCTCCTCTCCTCTCAGTAACTTTTTCAAAAATTAGAAACTTATCCATATTCATCTTCAGAATCACACTTGCATGAAGTTGTTACACGTTGAAGCTAAAACTTCATGCTAATGTAACATGAAGTTGTTTCATATGAAACTAAAACTTCATGCTAATGCATGCTGAAGTTATATATCCTACGGCCTACAGTTTTGCCATGAGTTCTATCCGAAACTTCAGTCTAAACATGTTGAAGCTATTTAGTTCATTTGATAAAACTTCAATCTAAACATGCTGAAGTTATTTAGATCATTTGCTAAAACTTCACACTAAACATGGTTAAGCTTTTTAGTTCATTTGCTAAAACTTCAGACTAAACATGTTGAAGTTATTTAGTTTATTTGCTAAAACTTCAGACAAAATATGCTGAAGTTATTTAGCTCATTTGCTAAAGCTTCAGACTAAACATGCTTAAGTTTTTTAGTTCATTTGCTAAAACTTCAGACTAAACATGCTTAAGTTTTTGTCTTGCAGTATGTAATTTTATAATGAGTTTTTGCTAATGCATGCTGAAGTTATTTGATTCATTTCCTAAAACTTTAGATAAAACATGATGAACTTATTTAGTTAATTTGCTAAAACTTCAAATTAAACATACTTAAATTTTTTAGTTCATTTGCTAAAACTTCAGACTAAACATGCTTACGTTTTTGTCTTGCAGTATGTAATTTTCTAAAGAGTTTTTGCTAATGCATGCTGAAGTTATTTAGTTCATTTGCTAAAACTTCATACCAAAACATGCTGAAGTTTTGTAACGTAGTCTAAAACTTTGTCCTGAGTTTTATCCGAAACTTTAGTCTAAACAGGCTGAATTTTTTTAGTTCATTTGCTAAAACTTCAACCTAAACATGCTTAAGTGATAGGATATATGGGTCCACCAACTTCTATAGAGAACCAAATTTTCTATCAGGTCCAACAATACACACACAAAGCAGCAGTAATTAAATGGCAAGAGGAATTTTACGTGAAAAATTCTCAGCTCAACGGGATTAAAAACCACGACCTACCCTTGTAGGATTTCAACTTCACTATTGAGCAACTCTCAGATTACAACCTATGCAACCTAGGAATTAAACCCTTAATCCCTCACTAACTTGTAATACACCTATTACAAGCCAGTTTGTAATAACTCTATTACAAAGACTTTAAAACTTGAGTAACTCTAGCCAACACTTAAACACGCAGGTTTAAGGTTTACAAAGATGTTCCTATAAAGTGCTTCTAAACAAGCTAGATAGGAATTACAATTTGAAGAACTATTACAAATTTACAACTCAACTAAGGACACACAACAACTCGATGTGGGAACTGGTCCGTAGTTGCTTTGTTCTTTGTTCTTGAGGCACGTGAGACTTGCTAGCTGAATAGTCACGTGAGTGAGCTTGTGTGTAATCTCTAAGTGTTCAAGTATCTTTATTCTACCTCCCTTGAATGCATATATACATGTGTGACATCACTTACGATGATGCAAGCAAGGTAGGTAAAGAGTCTTCCCTGGAAAGTTGACTGCAGCACTGTTCTGCACTGTAGCGTGCGCAGGCAGAAACTTTCCAACTGCAGAGTTGACTTCGTACAGTCTCCTCAAGAACTGGTAGTGACCTGGTCCCTCAGCTGTTCCTTCCATTCTGAGGAGTTGAATCATATTTCCATGCTGGGTCCTAACCTGGAACCTTGTGATCTTGAGGTCTTGTAAATGTGTAACAAGTTCCAGGTTCTTTATCTGGTTCTGGATAGTAAGTTTGTTAGATCATCAAAACATAAAGTAAAGTACTTATAACCAAAGTAGTTGTAAACTATAAATTTTCTCCTTTTTGATGATGACAAACTTATAATTGAAAATCCTCGAAAGAGCCACAAAGAACCAGATTGATAACCAGAAGGACCTTAAGTTCGCCCCTCAAACTCTGCATTCCCCCTTAGTCAGTACCTGAACTTTTGTGAGTTCCCCCTGAATGAGTTTCCCCTAAATCTGTATTTTAGTTTCAGATTATTATTCATTCATGCTTTCACACTCTTTTATTATTCAATTAAAATATTCCCCCTTTTGGCATCACAAAAAATCACAGAACAGGTTAACAGCATAAAAAAGTCTAGCATAGCTCGCGCATGCCACTTATGTGCTCACAACATGATAGAAGACAGAAATATAAGAGCAACAACATAGATAGCAAAAAGGAAATCACTTTCATTAACCAGAATTGAACTTTTACAAGCGGAAGCAGAATCATTTTTTTCATCCACAGTCTAGAACAAACAAAAAACAATTACCAGAAATAACAAAATATCACCAAAAACAACTTAAGAAGATAGACACTGGAAACTGGACACTAAGGGGACATTCTTTAAGAGACACTGGAGGAAGGGGGCCAGGAAGAGGAAGCAAGAGTTTGGAGGACAATATCCATGCAAGCATTCGCGGACATTTTCTCATTGAGCAATCTTTCTTTCAGGTCCTTCACTTGTTTCCTTAGTTCACCATTCTCCTTTGTTAGGCGTGCAACCTCTGCGCTGTGAGAACCACTAGAACCCGGTACCTCTTAAAACTGAGTGAGCTGACTCTGAAGAACCGCGTTCCTAGACTTCAACTTCCGGATCTCCTCTGTGGCACTATATTGAGCATTTATCAGTTGAGAGATTGTGGAGCTGCTTCCAACTCCCCCGACTTTGTTAATACACTCACACTCCTCCAGAGTAGTTTTTGCAAATGATTACTTTTTGGTTCCCACTTTGGCCTGTCTCAGAGGTACTTTGAAAAACTCAAAGACCTTTGTGAGAAGGAACCCATAAGGCAGTCCGGGATTCCCATCTTTAAGGTTCTCTACCTTCTGCATATGCTCAATCATTATGGCAGGAAAATTGATAGAGGAGAAACTATCCAAGGTTTCCATAAGGAATAGGTTAGCTTTGGATGCAATAGATCTTCTTTCAGCGCGGGGAAGCAATACCTTGTTAACCATCTCAAAGAGCAGCTGACCTCTTTCTTTTCAATGTCTTGCCAACAGACTTTTTCTTCTCCACTGACTTGTTTTGTCTATGTTCACCTGATTTTTCCACTTCCTCCTCATCAGACTTGTCACCACGCTCCTTCACTGTCTTACCACACTCCTTCACTATCTTGTCATTAGAATTTTTTAACAACTTTTCGCTAGAACCAGCAACAACACTCTGATGAACTTTCAGCACCCTTAGAGGTGTGCCTTTCGGATTGAGAGAGAGAGAGAGTACTTCTTCCTTGAAGACTTGCGAGTCAAGGAACTAGGTTCCTCTTTAGTTTCCTCATCCACATCCACTACATCCTCTGCTTGTACAACTTTTTCGTCTTTGACCAACCTTCTCCTTCTCTGACTCCTTTTACTCTTCTTGAGCGCAAACTCTAAAGCCTCCTTTTGCTGCAACCGTATAGTAGGTCGCTTAGGAGGTGACTCTGAAGTTACCACTGGCTTAGTCCTAGCCCTGATAAAACTAGCATAAACCAAATCATCTGTGTCTTCTTCACTATCAGGATTCATCTCAGGCCCCACCATATTCAAAGGCTCAGCATCAAAGTGGGGAGAGGGAGCAAGATCAATACTGACCTGGGAGATGACTCCTGACCTGGATCTTCCAAGGAGGGATCATGTTCATCATTTGGGACCCTAGTAGCATTATCTTGTGCCGGTTGTTCAAATGGCATAATTGCTCCCTCTTCTTCTGTCTCTTCCCCCTGAGGCTTAGACCCTCCTGCACATTCATCTATAATGACCCCTTCTGACGCAATGGAAAACGTATTCTCCATTCCCTTATTTTCTTGTGGTTCCACGGCGATTTCAACAGACGAAGGAGTGATACCTACAGAGTCACAATTGTCCCGGTGATCTCAGTCTCTTCATGATTAGTCACCAGATCTTCACTCAAGTGCTCAACCATGGATAGAGTTGAAGGTTCCTAAACGAGGTTCTCTTGTTTACCCTGTTGACTCTGTTTGACTTGTGAGACTGGAGGAGGACAAACATTCTCAGACTTGTTCAGATGAAGAGTGGACTCGGAGTGGGCAGGAGAGGGAGTGGAATGTGGAGGAGACTCTTCTTTAGGGTTTGGACTAGTGACTGTATTGGGAGAGAGGTTCACCGCTGAACTACTGAATGGTGAGGACTCAATCATAGTGTTGTCAGGCATACTAATGGTTGCTTGATTTTTAGACATGATGAGATTATTCTCGAACGACTATGGATTTGAGAAGAGAGAAGACAAACAGGGAATTTTGAGTTTGGAAGAGAAAGGGTTGTGATGTTGATTTAATTGTGATGAGGGACCCGTTCTGAAACGGCATCACCCTTTTCTCTTGGGAGATGTATCGTTTAGAAAAGAGGAGTGACGTTTGGCCTGTGACGTACTGGCTGAAGAGAATTGACTTTAAAGAGACTGTCACGTTGATGATAATGTGGCATTATGTTTTTGTACATTTTAAATTGTGCATGAAATAACAAAGAAGCTACTAACCTGCGTTAGAGAACTAGGTTCCCTGATAGGTCTTGCAAGTGAGTTTTATCCCCTTATTTATTATACACTGCAGCATCTGCTTCTGTATTCATCATGCGTGTCTACCTGTAATGGTATATGTGTGAGTTAGACTTATCCAGAAAACACTTTAGCTAGCTTTTACCTGACTATGACTTTTATCATCCCCTAGTGCAAGGCAATCTTTCTCAGAATGTTTTCTTCCCTAGGCTTTTGGTGAAGAAGTCTGCAACTTGATCTTCAGCAGTCACTGTATTTGCCCTCTTGAGTTGGACTCAAGTTCTTCCAATTTGTTGCTTGGTCCACAACACTTGACCACAGTAGGATGCTGATTATATATATTCTGCTTCAGCTGTTGAGAGTGCCATTGAATTCTGCTCTCTTGAGCCTCTTGAGACAAGACAGGGACTCAGAGACTATCCCAATTCAAGCGAGGTTTTCCTATCCAGTACTTAGAGGACAGTAGAGAACCAGGTTATGTATTCTTCTAGGATATCTCAAGATACTTACACCATCCTTTAGATGAGAATGCCTTGGATTTGACTAAGACCTTGCACATAACCCAACTGTGACCACGATGTCTAGTCTACTTGCAATGAGATACATGAGTGATTCAGTGATGTCTCTATGCAAAAGCCCTCTTTCCAACAACTTGTATTTTCAGCTTCTATTGTTGTTGACGCGGGACCCGGTTCCTTGTTGAAATCAATGGGTGATATCAACCTTGATTAGTATTTCTGTTCTCTTTTGAGACTAGTTTGTCAGGAGGATTCCTCCATCTCTCCTATCATCAGATTTTCAAGGCTGGCCCTTCCCATTGTTGAGAACATAACATTTATACCCAGATATCCTCAATTGAGTCAGCAGCTTTAGTCAAGGTGTTTGCAGACCCTTCATCAACTAATATTGACCGTGCCCAATTTTCAAGAGTCCTTTTCTTCTTTTCAACAACTCCATCTGAGGTGGTGTTCTATGAGCTAAGTGGTTGAGTAGTTCTTCTTTGAATATAGCATTCATCCACTTATGGCACTATCCAAACTTGTTCCATGATTTAATCTGATGCAAGCCGCGTTTGTTTCTATCGGTTCCTGGATCCTCTTGACAAGAGCCACAGTTTCTTGAGAGATCTCATCCTTGGTTCTGAAATGTTGTTTGCCCCTTTTTGGGCTTGAATGAAGATCTGGCATGCTTTCCTTTGCACAGGCATTGCACACTTCATGTTACTTGTTACTCAACTTGATCATACCACAAACCAGGTTCTTCAGATCCAGTTTGTTTAGAGATAGACAACGTGCAATGCTCCAGACTTTTGTCCCATGGTTCAGTATTGTCTTCAACAGCTTCCAACCAACTTATGTCTCCACTCTGCAAAAGCTCAATCACAGCAACATACATACTCTTTTGTCTTTTGGGTACATCATCACCTCACCAGTCACAGGATTTGAGATTGTGCATATTCTGGACAAGCATTCCACCTTATTTCCTTTGACACAAATTTTCCAACTCCTAGCATACCCTCTTTTTAGCCATTTTCAAAAGGGTATACACTCTCCTTGCAGGGTTTTTAGTGAAGGGGAATTAGTTGTATTTCCAGTCCTGTCCTTGTAGCAGCTGCTGTTCATGTGTCATTATTGGTTGCTTCTCTTCACTGCTCCCTGCACACGAAAATCAAGGGTTAGATATAGAAACCCAAACAAGTTTGGGTCCCTTGTTAAGAGAAAAAGGATGAATGAGTGCTTTCTTAGTCCAAGCAGGCAAAATGCGTTTCCTAGTTGATGGTTTCCTATTTGACGGACCAGGTCCTCTTGCAGCAGTTTCTCTCTCAGCAAAGACTTTATTTCTCTGATGAGACTGAACCCTGGCCATGCAATTTTCCTTGAGGTGCCCATTGTTCCACAGGGGGTACATAGCCAATTGTCAGGTACAGTAACATACTTTCTATGAGGGTTGTAGGGAATCTTTTCCCTTTGAAACCCAATCCCCTGCCTGTTTCCCCCAGAATTGGTGTACATGGCAGTGATAGCATCTGAGGATCATGTCCACTTAGGAGATTTCTCAATATCACTCTTTACTTTCCCTAGTTCTTCCTGAAGCTATTTGTTTTTCTCAAATTCAGCAAACAGACTAAGTCTTTACCAAGTTTAACTCATTTTCAAGCTTAATGTGTGCTTCACTTGCAACTTCCTTTCCCTTTTTAGAGTTTCCAGGCCTATTTACTGTTTTAAATTCCTCAATTGTTTCTTTCAAGTCTACCACCACCACTACTAGGTCATCTCTTTCTTGCTCAATGATAGAAACTCTCTCGGTCGAGGTTTCCTTTTCTTTACTTGCATACTCAATGGTTTCTTTTAAGTCCACCACAACCACTATTAAATCATCTCGTTCATGTTCTATACTAGCAATTTTCTCTTCTAAGGCATTTTTTTCTCTTTTCAGGTTCTCTATGGTTTCTTTCAAATCAACTACAACGACTACTAAGTTATCTCTGGTTTGTTCAACTTTCCCTAGTTCCATAGTTAAAGCATTTTTATCATTGATAAGACTATGGTAAGCATCAATTAGCACATTTGCTAATGACATGAGCTTTTTAGGAGAGTAAGATTTCAGATTTCTCTGAACATCCAGAAAGTTTACCTCATCGCTATCGTCATCTTCATCGTCATTAGATTGAGCCATTAGAGCAAGGATTGAATCACACTCAGTTGTTTCATTTTCCACTGCATCATTGAACTACCGCCATGGTCGTCTTCTTCTTCAAATTCGCTGGAGGAGTCTCCCCATGCAGCAAGAGCTTGCTTTACAACATTGTCAACATCATTCTTCCTCTTGAAGCATTTGTTAGGAACCTGGTTCCTCTTGGATGCTTTGTCAAAGTTGTTATTATAGTGATCTTGCTTTAGGAGGGGGCAATCCTTGATGAAGTGTCCCGGCTTGCCACATTTATGACAAAGGTCATAGTTTCCGGGCTTGCTAGAGCTTCCCTTTTTTGGAATGCCTCCATTCTTGCGAACCATCTTCTGGAACCTTTTTGTCAAGTAAGCCATGTCCCTGTTTTCACCACTTGAGTCATTGTTGTCCGTCTTGAGGACCAGGTTATTCTCCCTCTTGGGCTCTCTTCTTTCGTTGTCCTTCTTCTTCTTCATTTCATACGTTTTCGAGTTTCCAGTTCATCCATGGTCAGTGTGTGCAAGTCCTTAGCCTCTGTAATGGCGTTAACTTTGCTTTCCCAAGAACTGGGCAGTACACTAAGGATTTTTCTGACAAGCTTGTTTCTTGGAATACTTTCACCAAGAGAGTGAAGCTCATTGATGATGGAGGTGAATCGAGTATGCATATCTTGCATGGATTCATCATCTTTCATTCTGAAGAGCTCACATTCTGTTGTGAGCATATCAATCTTGGATTATTTCACCTGAGTTGTTCCCTCGTGAGTTGTCTGAAGAGCCTCTCAGATCTCTTTTACTGATTGACAAGCTGATATCCTGTTATATTCATCAGGGCCAATACCACACACAAGAATTTTCTTTGCTCGAAAATTCTTTTCTGTGGCCTTTCTATCAGCGTCATTATCATTCCTCGTCTTGGGAATGGCTACAGCTGGATTACCAAGGTTCTTTGTAGGGACAAAGGGTCCGTCACATATTACATCCCACAACTCAGAGTCTTTATCCATGATGAAGTCATGCATCTTAGTTTTCCACCACCCATAGTATTGACCGTTGAACCTAGGAGGTCTGTACGTAGACTAGCCTTCTTCGAAGTTTGGAGGAGCAGCCATGATGATCCTTTCTAGGTGTTAACCTGATAGAAAGAACCTGCTCTGATACCAATTGATAGAATATAGGGAAAAGGGTCAAAATTGTCCCTCTACTATTGTTTATTGGTTACTTGTGCCACCCGTTACACTTTTCGGCCATTTTCGTCCCTGCCGTTAATGAAGTTTGAAAAAATATCCCTAACCCTAACGTTTTGACACTGTGGCAGTTGACCACATCAATTTTATCCATGTCAGTTGCCATGTCACCTGCCAAGTCATTAATTAACCCCACCAAGTTAAACCCCATAGACCAACTCAAATGTAAATGGAATATAGCTTCTTCCATTGATATCCAAGTCTTGCTGGATGTCCAGTCCAAAATTGTTGGTTTTCTCACCTTCCCTTTTGATCCATTTCCATTAAGAATGAAAAAAAATTGTGCTTTAATGTTACTGAAATAACGTACATTCTGCATTTTTTTTGCATTAAGGCTTCCAAATTAATACGAAGTACTTGATTTCAAACATATAAAGGACTGCAGAGAAGGAACTATAAAGGTTTTCTTATGGTATTTTTGCTTCTAAATGGGAGGAAACCAGGGAAATAAAACCTTTAGATGTATTTGCTGCATGCTTTCGTAGAATTTGTAGGTGAATAACAAGAGCCTTCACCACCGACATCATTGCCGTCATCGCCGCCACTATCCGAGCAGCCATCACCTCCGGTGGAGAAGCCTCAAAAGCTTCAGCGAAGAAAGAGTGGTACCAGGCCATCCCACCAAATTGCAGGCCATTCTACCGTGCCAATCGTCGTCCCCAAACCTCCGGAACTCTCCGATGAGCACCAGGTGGCCTGAAATGGAGTTTCGGTCGTCCAAATCGACCAAAACCAATGCGGAATGATTTCTGCTGATGAAGAGATTTCTCCCAACACCTTAAACAACAACAACAACGGGCCAATCTTCTCAAATCTGAAGAAAACAAATTCTGTAGAGTCGACCATGCCAGATGCTCGACAAAATGGCAAAGTCAGGGGAAAACACCCACACATACATAGATCTGTACAAAAATAAGAAAGGGTAGGTGGGAAAACCAGCAATTTTGGAATGTGCTTTAGGAAAGAAAAAGTTGAATCTTAATACCAAATTTGCAAGTTTAATTTATTATATTGTTTCTATGCGACCAAGGTTATGAAAGGGGAATTATGGTACAAGTTATTATTGTTTTCTATTAATTTCTATTTTTTCTGTTTCTTTAGTTAAGCACTTGCGGCCTTAAGAGTAAATTGGTTCTTGTTTGGTATTTCTAAATGATCATAGAGTGCGAGGAGCGGTGGTTTTAGGATGGGAATAATGGCTATTGGTAAAGTTGGAAGGCGAGGTAGTGTGCGGTAGAAGAATATGATAATATTTTAATAAGAAAAAGGGTGAGTTAATTAATGACATGGCAGGTGACATGGCAGCTGACATGGATAAAATTGATGTGGTCAGCTGCCACAGTGTCAAAACGTTAGAGTTAGGGGTATTTTTTCACACTTCATTAACGGCAGTGGCGAAAATGGTCGAAAAGTGTAACGGGTGGCACAAGTAACCAATAAACAATAGTAGAGGGACAATTTTAACCTTTTGCCCTAGAATATATGGGTCCACCAACTTCTATAAATAACCAGATTCTCTATCAGGTCCAACAATACACACACACACAGCAATAATTAGATGGCAAGAGGAATTTTAAGTGGAAAATTCCCAGCTCAACGGTAAAAATCACGGCCTACCCTTGTAGGATTTCAACTTCACTATTGAGCAACTTTCAGATTACAACATATGCAACCTAGAAATTGAACCCTTAATCCGTCACTAACTTGTAATACACCTATTACAAGCCACTTTGTAATAACTCTATTACAAAGACTTTAAAACTTGACTAACTCTAGCCAACACTTAAACACGCAGGTTTAAGGTTTACAAAGATGTTCCTATAAAGTGCTTCTAAATAAGCTAGATAGGAATTATAATTTGAAGAACTATTACAAAGTTACAACTCAACTAAGGACACACAATAACTCTATGTGGGAACTGGTCCGTAGTTGCTTTGTTCTTTGTTCTTGAGGCACTTGAGACTTGCTAGCTGAATAGTCACGTGAGTGAGCTTGTGTGTAATCTCTAAGTGTTCAAGTATCTTTGTTTTACCTCCCTTGAATGCATATATACATGTGTGACATCACTTACAATGATACAAGCAAGGTAGGTAAAAGTCTTCCCTGGAAAGTTGACTGCAGCACTGTTCTGCACTATAGTGTGTGCATGCAGCAACTTTCCAGCTGGAGAGTTGACTTCGTACAGTCTCCTTAGGAACTGGTAGTGACCTGGTCCCTCGGATGTTCCTTCCATTCTGAGGAGTTGAATCATATTTCCACGCTGGGTCCCAACCTGGAACCTTGTGATCTTGAGGTCTTGTAAATGTGTAACAAGTTCCAGGTTCCTTATCTGGTTCTAGATAGTAAGTTTGTTAGATTATCAGAACATAAAGTAAAGTACTTATAACCAAAGTACTTGTAACCTATCATTAAGTTTTTGTCCTGCAGTTTGTCAATAGTCTTTTATTAAAGAAGGGCAAAATCGTCTTTTTAAAATGCTTTTAACAAAAAAAATTGGTACGAATACAAACAGAAAACACAAAACGGGTATAAGTTAAAAGGGGGCGACCAAATAGGGCGCCCCATGCAATTTAATACTTCTATTTAACTTTACCTCACCTATTTATTAAATTTAACTCTTTTTAAGTTTTAACTACTCACATCAGATTAGGTAGCAGGTATCGAATACCTAAATTAATGATAGCTTTTATGACCTGTTGAATTAATTTTTCATATAATGTATACACTTGGAGGGTGCAGTTATAAACTAGAGTAGAAAAATTTGACCTAAAAGCCTATATTGGTTTAGAGAAAATATGATACTCCCTCCGGTTAACAATAAGTGTCCAATTTGCTTTTTCATTTTGGTTCAAAATAAGTGTCCAGTTATGTAATCAAGAAAGAATTCAATTTGTTTTTACAAAATAACCCCTATGTACATATCCCTAAAAAGTTTTCTTACTCCTCACATTAAATGTTTAATTAGGGGTAGTTTAGTCATAGTAAGTATTTTTGTATAGAATTTAGTATTTTCTTTATGGGCGTGCTAAAAGCAAATTGGACACTTATTATGAACCGGAGGGAGTAATAAATTAATAATAGGTCCAACTTCAAGGGAGTTAGGAGACAGTGAGAGGACATCAATATACAAACTATCATTGTAACAACTAAAAAATTTTACTTAGAGTAGTGGTATCATCGTGTCTAGAAAATATTACTCCCTCTGTTTCAATTCATGTGAACTTATTTGACTCGATACGGAGTTTAAGGAAAAGGAGAAGACTTAAGAACTTGTAGTGTAAAATGAGGCACGTATATTTTGTCGGGCTATAAAACATTGCACAAAGGAAAATTATTTCCAAAAATGAAAAGAGTCCTTTTTTGCACCGACCCAAAAAAAAATAGGTTCATGTAAATTGAAATAGAGGAAATAATACTTTTTTGTTCCATTTTATATAGTATTGTTTTCTTATTTGTATATTTTAAAAAAGAGGTAAAATTTTATATGTAAAAATAATTTTTTTTTTTTATTTATCTTTAATGACACGCTTCTATAATCTATCATGCCATATTTAGAGCTGCAAGTCCTAAAATTTTAATTTTCCTTTTTAGAGAACATATCAATCAAATACCAACACGTAAATTAAGGTAGATGATTTCTATTTGGAACGTGTCTAAAAATAAGAAAAGGGTCATTGTCTAGAGACACGGTGCTTACCTTCTATGTTCTGCGGATTTTTTAAAATGTTGCTGCACTCGTATTAGATCCTTCAAAAATATACTATTTTAGAAGAATTTAATACACCCGACGATTTCGAAAAAAATCCGAGCAACATAACTAATTACCACAGTGGAGCACTGATTTGAAATTAGGCAAAGAAACCTCTTTATAGTTTGTTTATTAGACATTTTCTAAGGGAATATTGGATTTGATGCATGTAATATGAAGTCTAATGTAAGTGATCTACTTCTAGATTTGCATGCATTCCCATGTGCAGCTACCCCAATTTCTGATAGCATGACCACATATAGTATTGTTTTCTATTGACATTTTTTTTTTCTTCTTTTCGGTCTATAAGGACTCTCCAGTTTAATTTGTTGAAAGCTTTTAACAACAAAACAATTAATGCAACAATTATTACGTCTCAATTCCAAATTAGTCGAAATTGGTTTCTATGAATTTTCAATATTATAGTGCTCTGTTAGCATTAATAATACAGCCTGGCCTCTCTATAACAATATCACTATTTAACAACCACTCACTATAAAAGTCAAGTTTCTTTTGGAACCAGTTTCCACGCTATATTATAATATAAGTTCTTTATAACAACACTTCACTATAACAACCAAAAAAGATCTAGAACAAACGAGGATGTTATAAAGAGGTTTTACTGTATTTCTATATGTTGGACTTAAGGATTATATATAACACTAAGGGGTCCTTTGGTTTGAACACAAGTTATAATGGGATTAGTCAAACTGGAATTAGTTATGATGTGATTAGTTTTCCTGACATTATCTCTTATTGACTGTTTGATATGTTGTATTAATCATGTGATTGTCAATTTTACTGCTTTATCTTGGAATTACTATTCCACCGTCTTGCGGGTATAAGTTATCACGAAACTATTTTTAATCATGAGATAACTTATCTCAGTAAGACGATTTTAAATTTTTGTCCCAAGATAATTTTTTCTTATCCATCATACCAAACGATCCCTAAGAGTTATCTAATAATGTACTTTAATAATTACATCTCTAATATACGAAGAGTCTTTTTGGTAAATTTTAATCTTCTAGTTAGTATCACCATTACGAATTTTCAGTTTTCATTATTTTTTATCTTTTACAAGATCTGCACGAATTAACAAAGTCAAAAAAAAAAATCATGTGCATTTGCAGATAGTAAAAGTTAGTGTAGATTCTTAAACTTATGAGACTGACAAAACTACTTAATTGCTTATCTTTGAAGTGAAGGAAGTGACAATCATTAATTTGGTTTTAGTTTTCCTTATATAAAAGACAATCATTAGTTCTTTTATAGTTCAGTATTGGTTATTTCTTTAATTATTTTATGTTCGTTGAGAAATTTTACTTTGCTCATGATTGATTATTATTAATGAATAATATTAGCACTCAACCAAATAATTTTAGCATAAAGAATCAATGAGAAAATAGAGACAACGGTTTAAGCCATTACGTATAGGCACTTTCCACTTATAACAAATTGCTCTCTCTATACATTACTCCAAAAACAATTTGTTACCAACCTATCATATAATTTTGGAAAATTGTGGGTTGCTTCGAATATTGACTTGTTTAAATGATAATTAATCTAATTAATTTGTAACGCTGGACTAGATTTGGAATTAGAGATCTATCTAAATTATTATATTGTTGTTAAAAGTTATTAAAATTAAAGGGAGGAGTATTTTAGAAGGAAGATATTCAAAGAGTACAATCTAAGTTATGTTAAAAGTGCAAGTAAAAAAGAAAAATGAAAAAGTAGCCTATTTCTTATTCCCCTTTTTCCTTTTAAATAAAGAAACACTAGTAGTAAATATTGACAGAAGGGATACAGTTATATTTAATTGAATCCAATATAATACGACAAAGAAATTATTAACTTATAGTTTTAAAAATATAATATATAAGTACTAATAACCTTAAAATTAAACTGTTCAAATTTAAATCCTGAATATGCTTCTAAATATGAATAGCCAAGTATAAACGCAAAGTATAATATACACATATAGCCAATCATTGAAGTATATTTATTTAGAAACAAACCGATTTGTTGAAAATGATTTTTATTTGAATTAACAAAAATTTAAAAGGCAGGTTTAGTTAATCTGTTGCCATTTACCGTACATCCTTTTGTCATTTAGTAACGGCAGTTATACTTTTTAACCTGTTCGATTTTTTCTCCAAAAGCTCCACGCGACAGGAAACATTTCTACAACACTCGCCTTCTTAATTGGTGCATACAACGTCAAGCAATCTGCGTGTAATGATATTATTGGTCCGTGAGTTTTACATGCTCGTATCATGCGGAAGTCAAATTCGATAAGTGAAATAACAAAGTGAAGGCGTCTTAATGTCAAAAATAACGGCCGTTACAGATGAGGCAATTGACGCGCTTTAGCTTTTCCAAAATTGGCAATAATTACGGGCGAACATCTACGTTAAGGATCCGCAATTTAATCGTTGAAAAAGAACAGAAACAATTCGAATTCGATGTAAAACAATTCAAAATTGGACAACTTATTTTGAAATATATTTTTTTGAATCATTTTGAAATAAATTTTGTTGAATTGAGGATATATTAGAAATAGTCCCTCTACCGTATAAAGATAGAGGTAAGTTTTGTGTACAATCAATAGTGTACGTAGAAAATTTTATAAACAGTGTTACCATTTGAAAGAGTAGGCAAATGAATAAATTACGATAATAATAAACGATGTCATTTTATATTTTTAGTCCATATTTTCAGTTTCATATTATCTGACATATTTTTTTAATTAAAAATTGACGAAATGTGACGTTGCTTGCGACAAAGTGCCTACCCCCTGTGTACAACTTCTCTTTCTCTAAACTTCACTTATAGAATTAAGCGGAATATCACTACTAGAAAATCAGCCAAAATCAACCGCAATAAATCGATCGACTTCGATCGGTCAAAAAACTGACTGAATAACCGACTGAAGTCGATCAGTATAATTTTTTTTTACGTACATGACCAACTTTGGTCGGATTTTTTGGCGCAAAATGCGGGAAACTATTTTGGCGTCCCACGAATTTTTTTTTTAAGAAACCGATCAGCTTTGGTTAGTTTTTCATATAAAATAAATTAAAATTAATATTAAAAAACCGACCGAAATTGGTCGGTTATTTCAGTCGGTCATTTTAAAAAACCAAGTTTGGTCGATAATTTTATATTTTTAATAAAATCGACAGAAATCAATAGGTTATTTTCGCGCAAAAATGCAATTAAAGAGTATAAATAAAATAAAAGATAGTCTTAAACTAAAACATACCAATTGTCTAGTGGTAGAATAATATCCTGCCACAGTACAGATCCCGTTTCGGTTCCTACACGGTGCATTTTTTAATTGCATAATTAAAATACCGACCGATTTCGGTCGGGTTTTTCGGTAGATTTTTTCGTTTTTGGTCGCATATGAAATTTTATTAACCGAACCATATCGGTCGGAAATTGCGACCGACTTCAGTCGGTATTTATTACCGACCATCCTAATTTCGACGAATTAAAGTCGGTCGAAAATCGATCGATTTTTCTCCTTTTTCAACCTGTTTTGATCGATATTTCTAGACGATTTTAGGCAGTTTTGTAATGTATGCTATTGTTGTATTTTTAAGGAATTTTTACCTCCTATAGCAAAGGTTAACACCTTATTTATTTTAAATAAATACCATTGAAAAAAATTATATTCTATAGATACCTTTTAAGGTTTATAGCAAAATATTTATTTTGGTTACCTCCTAGCCCTAAGCCACTAAATACGCTAATCAGTTACACTATTTTCTTTCTCTCTCTACTTTGATACATCTCATTCTCTTCCCCCATCCCATTAAAATTTCGATCTCCTCCTCCTTCCAGCGGATTTGTGCAAAGCCCACTTCAGAAATTGCTCCGCCTCCCGCATCCGACGACTGCAACGGCATATTCCTACAGTACGTTTTCACTTCCGGATCCAAAATCAAACACTTCAGGATCGAAAATCAAACACTTCTGGGACCCATAATGACTCTGGCGAAAAGGAATTTTTACTGAATTTCGAGGACGAGTTAGGGAAATTATGGACTTTTAGATATTCATATTGGAATAGTAGTCAAAGTTATGTATTAACTAAAGGATGGAGTCGTTTTGTGAAGGAGAAAAAATTAGACGCTGGTGATTTTGTTTTGTTCGAGCGCCACCGGTTAGACGCTGAGCGTACATTTATTGGGTGGAGGAGGAGGAACGTCGCCGCTGGAGCCACCGTTTTGGAGCAAGAAAGTGGGGTTAGACGGCGACCGTCACTGTCGTTTTCCTGCTTCTAATGTTGTTCTTGTTGATGTATTTTTCATGTATTTTATTGTATTCGTTGTCTTTTTTGTTTTATTGTAATTCAATATATCTCGTTGTATTCCATGTATTTCATTGTATTCACAGTCTTTTTTTTCTCATTGTATTTCAATGTATCCCACTGTATTCTATGTATTTCATTGTATTCACTATCTCGCTATATGGCATGAATGTATTCATAAGTTTTTTTTAATTAATGTAATTTATGTATTCAGATGTATTATATAATTTCTCTGAAGATTGCTATATTTTTGGGGTATTTTTCGGTTGAGAATCTTTTTTATAACTGAAAATACAAATTTTGTGTGTTATAATTGAGTTTGTTGAGTTATATTAGGAGTCTATCGTGTTAATTGATTCACTTTCCCTTTTAAAAACAGTGTAATCCCCTATTTCACGCCGTGAATACAGTCGAATACAATAATCCGTCTAGCTGTAATTCCATGTTTCACTCCATGAATACAGTCGAATACACTCGAATACAACAACTAATTAGCTGAACTTCCCTGATTCACGCCTATTTTTGCTACTGTATTGATGAATACAATAACTTAAATACATCAAATACATCTTATAACCACATAAAAGGTATCTATAATCCGTAATATAGCAAATGGTATCTATAGATGGCTAATTACTACAAAAAGATAGTACTTTACGAAAATTTCCCAATTTTTTAAAATGAAACAATGGGAGTATAACCCCAAAAAAAAAAAAAAAAAAAAAAAAAACGGTGGGAGAGGAGAGGGACCGGTGTGCACAAATGAGAAGAGAGGGAGAGGAGACTTAAAGAAGACGACGGTGGTCAGCTGAGATTGGTAAAAAAGTACAGCTAGCAATGAATAAGAGCCTCACCTACCCAGCACCTTCCTTTTCTCTTCTTCCCTTTTTTAGCTTTCTTCATTTTCATTTCTATTAAATTTCACTCATATATAAACCCTTTCCTCTTCTCTAAATTCTTTCTCTTCTCAGCTTTTCTCTTCAGGTACACTTCATTCATTCACACTACCTATACTGTTGTTTTTACTTTTTCGTTGGGTTCAAGCCCCGAAAATAGCCTCTTGCAGAAATATAGGTTAAGACTGCGCACTATAAACATGGCCTTTTCCCGAATCCGGCGCATAGCGGAAGTTTTAGTGCACCGGAGTGTTTTTTTTTTGTTCTATTTGAGTCCGCTGTTTAGTTTTGCTGGTTCTGTTTATTCACTCCTCAGAAATGTTCTGTTTTTTTTTTTTTGTAAAATTGAGTATCCCTCTTATCCTTTCCTAAAATTTTTCTACTCCTTTAAAACTCGGTTTGCTTCACGAGAGACATGGAAGAGCCGGAGGCGGAGCCAGAATTTAAAGCTCATGAGTTTAAGATTTGAACGAATTTTTTCTCACAAATATATGGTTTAAGGCTACGTTTATCCATAATTTTTTTCCTTATTTAAAAGAAAAACTCTAAAATGTGTTTGTCCGCGAAATTACTAAGTTTTTAGAACAAAATTAGAAAATGAGTTTTTCCAAATTTAAAATTTTCATAACCGACATTTTTTCAAATGAAATGCATGTTCAAATTAGGAATTATGCATTATTTGAGCACATTTTGCCCGAAAATTATACTAAGTCGTATAGAAAATTATACATTACTTTTATACATTATACACATATACACTGTGTAATTTTGAACAACCTTGAAATTTTTTTTGGCTTTGCCGCTATCTATATACGCTATATAATATTTTGACAAATGGTGGTCAAATGCTATAGCTCCGCCCCTGGTTCTTTGTCCTTTTATGTAGTTTGATACTTATATTTGAGACCCCTGTTTAGTTGCTGGTACTTGTTTTTCTCCTCTTGTGCTTTCAGAGTGTTTCTTAGGTATTTTTCTACTTATGTTTAAAATTGAGCGAAGCTAAAACAATGTTAAGTATTTCTGTTACCCTTCCCTAATACTTGTTTTTTTTTTAAACTTGTTTTGCTTTAAACGAGCCAATATACTTTATGTTTCAGAGACTTCTATGCATAAAGTTTCAATTTTTATTCTGCTATTGCATTTTTTTAATGTGTTCCTAACATTTTTTTCTTGATATATTCCAGGGGAATGTTCTTTAGTGGAGTGAATTTTTAAGAAATTTTGATAACTTAGAATTTTTCTGCATTTTGGGGCTCTGCGACTTCCTGGATTTCTTAAGAGGTATGGTTTTGAATTTGCATTTGCTTTTTTGAATTTTCTTCGATTTATTCAAGTATTATCAGTTCATCCTCATTTTCAGTAGTGTGCTTGTTCATTCTCACACCAGCTTATTTGTTTATTTTCTAGTTTTTATTTTTATTTTTACCAAATGTAAATTAATTTGGGAAAGTACAAGTAGTATCCCAGTTTGGGAATCTTTTATATGCTTTTCTTTTAAGTTACAAGAATCCAAAAAGAATTTTCAACCTTTTCTGCTAAAATGGGCCACGCTCCCCTTTGTGCTGGCTAGCATCATTGTGACAACATTGCTCCAGCTTGAAGCTATGTTGGGGCTGATGGTGGCCCCTACCCTTCACCGCATGTTTACGCCACTAACTCGTCTCCTTTTATGTGAAGGTGTTTGATGGTGCAATGTTTAAGAAAAAAACATTTTTGGAACTTATGTCTTAATATATTGGTGAGTATAAATTCATGTCATTAAGGGTAAAACACAATATGCTTGCGCTAGTGAATTCTCGGTCCGTTTTATGTGAAGGTTTTTGATGGTGTAATGTTTAAGAAAAAAAATATATTTTTGGAAATTGTGATCTTAAATATGCCATAATATTAAAATGAGAAGTTTAAGTTAAAATGTTTCTGAATATCAAAAAGGTCAATTTTTGGAACATACTGAAAAAGGAGTGTCACATAAAATGTAGCAGAGGGAGTACCGCTCATCTTCTTACTGTATAATGTTTATATGCATTCCAGTTTCACCTTCATTGCTATAAAGTATAGGATAATTGGAAGATGATGAATTGTTATGTAGGCATTCATTATTCATCGTATTGTTTTATTTTTTACAGGTAACAGCTATAGTTTAGAGGAAAAAAGAGTATATAGCATGGGGTCAAATTTAGTGGATGAGATAGATTGTGCCAGTTTCTTTGACCATATGGATGATTTGATTGAATTTTCCCAAGAAAATGAGTGTGGTGACCTTGACTCTACTGATTGCAAGAATTTTCCCAGCATTTGCAACGACCCCTTGCCGGATTCCGACTCACTTTTCTTTGGCAGTCACAGAAATTCACCTTCCGACTTCTCAGCCGAGCTCTTAGTTCCTGTGAGTGCAGCAACTTCACTGTGATTTCTTAAATTTGCTATCTTGATTGTGGGACATTTGAATGCTAAGCGATATTAATCAAAATTTAAAAATTGTGCATTATAAATTTAAGCAACTGTCATGGACCTGTTGTATGCGAATGTCTTGTCACGCGATTGGTTGCTATCATTTTTCTGAGCATTTGACTACCAGCTGGTGTTCGGGCCAGCTTGCACGCATACGTTTTTTGTTAAAATGCTTCTAGTTTTAACTAATTATCGTGATTGTTCCGTTCGTGATTATGCTGAGAATTTTTAATGGTGCTAGCTCATATGCTTGAATATTTATCTTAAATGCATGGTAATGGTAGGTTGGATTTTCAAATTTCTGTTCAAAATCTTGCTACAAGTGCAGTCAGTTCAATCATTTGGAGCTTTTAGAATCTGATGATTTTGTCCACACATTCTACTGATAACGACTTGTTGATAAGTTTTTAGTTCAAATTTCACTTTTAAATTCAAACCTTCTATTATGAGGGTATTTACCTTCTGATGGGTATTTGCAAAATGATACTTTGTCTTCCTATTTAATGCTCAAAAGAGTGTCCTTATAGTAGGCAAAGTCAGTCAATTTCTCTTCAGTCCATTGGCACTTGCACATGGATGTCGTAAAGGTTGGTGGGTGTCTGAGGGACCATCATAATAAATGAGCTGGTACTAGCTTGCAATAATAAGTCACTTTAACTAACTCTTGAAAATCTTGTCATGATTGAAAACTAGGTGTATCAATTAGGTGCTGTTTAGTGTCCTAATCTTGATTAGGCGTTAAAACGGATCATCAGACATGAATTCGTATGTTGTCCTTCAACTAATTACTACGACAACAACAACAAACCCAATGTAATCCCACAAGTGGGGTTTGGAGAGGGTAGTGAGTACGCTGACCTTACCCCTATCTTGTGAAGGTAGAGAGGCTGTTTCGATAGACCCTCGGCTCAAGAAATAGTGACAAGGAACCTTCAACTAATTACTCTTGTCGTTTATAATTTGGTGATGCCTATGCAGTTTCATTGCTTACTTCATAAAAACTCTTAATGATATCATTTTCTCTTCTGTATTTGTAGTACGAGGATATAGTTCAACTCGAATGGCTTTCAACATTTGTGGAGGATTCCTTCTCTTGTGGCGGATTGACAATGGGGAAAGAACATTTTCCTGTCAACAAGGAGCCATCTCATAGCAAATTCCTGTCCTCAAGTCCTGTTTCTGTGCTTGAGAGCAGCAGCAGCAGCTCATCAAGCTCGGGGGCGGGGAAAACGACTCCTCCTCTTAGTCCATGCCGTCGTGGTACACAACGTGCTCGGAGCAAGCGTCCTCGCCCTGCGGCTTTTAATCCTCGGCCAGTAAGTCAACTCATGTCTCCAACATCATCCTTCACCGAGATTCACCAGCAATTTGTTGCGCCTGAAGATACATTGGAATCTGACAATTTCGGGGAGTCTCCAATGAAGAAAAAGAGAATCAAATTTTCCATTCCTCTAGTTCCAGTCGACACGAATCAGAATTACCAGCGGGCACTACAAACAGTTAGGAAATGCATGCATTGTGAGATAACAAAGACGCCTCAATGGAGGGCAGGTCCAATGGGACCAAAAACCCTCTGCAACGCGTGTGGCGTTCGCTACAAGAAAGGTCGACTCTTCCCTGAGTACCGCCCTGCTGCAGCCCCCACATTTGTTCCATCCTTGCACTCTAACTCTCACAAGAAGGTCTTGGAAATGAGAAGCAACGTCTTCCCCGAGGATACACACGACAAGCAGGCTGCGCCATGCTCAATCCGTCCCCTAAGCCCTGGCCCGCCTGAGAGCAATGCCACAGCTGGTACTTCAATCGCGCAATCAGATTTCAACCCTGAGTAACAAGAATGCAGAGAATAGTTTTTCCTAGTCTTTTCATCTCCTCTGCCTTGCCATTTCAGTTCTTAGTTTAATTTGCTTACTGTTTTTATCATTGCTTTGTTCATTGGTTCTTTGTACAAAGATGTAAGGAAGGTAGGGGGAATAGAGAAATAGATGACCATATTTTAGGTGATAGCTAGGGACGAAAGGGTTAGATAGAAATGGAGTTTCAGGCTAGGCAGCTGTAGTGTTATTTAGGAACAGATTCGGAGTCAGTGTTAGAGATCTTTTTGTTAGACTTATTGCTATTTCTTTTTTCCATCTTTACAATATGGGAATTCTTTTTGCAGTTACTATAATTTGTTTTTAGCATATTCTTGAATGAGTTATGGTTTGAAGTATGTCTTCTAATGCTTTTTCCTCACATCAATAATCTGGGACTACATATTAATTAATCATAATTAAGTAAAAAGAAAGTTTAGGTGCAACACATATGGCTGTCATGTATTTATTATAAATACAAAGGCGACTAAGTTCTTAATATGTCCCTTCAGCCCACAAAGTAAATAACCAAGTGCCGAACTTGTTATTGAATTTATAGCTAGCTTTAATTACCGGTTCACAATATATTTTTAAATGATATTTCAAATTTTGAAATAGACAGTTAAATTAGACAACATGATATGTCTATCTTTTTTTAAAAGGATATTTTCTATTATATTGATCAAAAAAAGAGACTGCCCCCCCCCGACCCCGAAAAAAAAAACCCAAAGAAAAAAGGAGACAATAAGAATTACACACACGTCTCTATTAGACGAAAAACTCACTTGGTACAACTAAATTATAAAATTACTAACAACTTGGGATTAATTTCATATATGTCACATAATTTTAGCCGTTATAACTACAAAATCACAAAACTATTTTTATCACGTTATAAGATGTAAAATACTTTAACGACTTTATTGTTATAATATATAAAGTTTAGCTATTTAGATGCTATTATCATAGTAAAATAATTCCGACTACCTTTAGCGACTTTACTGTTACAATCGATAAAATGTGACTTCACATTTTTTCTTTCACTTGACTTGTGGAATGTGACGAATGGACGCCTTCACCATTCTCTTTGCATGGTAGGAATTACTGCAGCTCAAGGCTTTGATTAGCCAACATAACCCCTTGCCTTTGCCTTTATTATTACTTCTATTATTTACCTTCACTTTCTCATCATTTCTTCTTAAGGGTGAAGATGATGAAACTTTATTACAACTCTATCTGTTCTTGAGGTCTGTTAGTTCCATCTCTTGTGATATTGATCTTGATATTCCAGTCAAAAATAAGTACCATCTCTTGCTCTTACCTTGGAAAACATGTGATATTGTCCCCTCTTTTTTTTTTCCTTGTGTTTGATGCACTTTTGAGGACTATGTGAGATGGGTTTTTCTTGAGGAATGAAAAAAAGGCAGTTCGGTGCATAAAGCATCGCGCAGTCACGCAGGGTTTGGGGAAGGATGCAAGTTTTAGCGGCTGATTTCACGGCTCGTACCCATGATCTATAGGTTACACGAAGACAACTTTACCATTGCTCCAAGGAGGAATGAATTGTCAATCACGCGAGTAAAACTATGAATATACACTAATCTATCTCTAAGTTGTTAAATTATTTATCAGGTAAAAAAAAATTAACTTGTTGAATTCCATCTTTTTCTTCCACTTGATGATACTAAGAGATGTTTATAAATTCATCTGAAAGAGAGTCTTGAGTCTATTTGGATGTATGATAACTTTTCAAGTGCTTATTTGAATAAATAATGTGAAAAGAAAATGAAATCTCGAGATTTAAGAACATTTTGTTAATCAATGCGCGAGTAAAACTATGAATATCCACTAATATGTCTCTAAGTTATTCATAGTTTAGGGCAACCATAACTTTTGTTTTGGTTGCCATATTATGAAGTTTAAAGTCATGAAGGCAAAAAGATAACATAGAGGAAAGACTCGTACGCATCTATGAGTGTAGCAATGTGCATAAATTGAAACAAAAAGAGTACATAATACCCTTTACTATACACATATAATATCTTAAGTTTACCCCTTGGTATACATTGAATCGTTCATATTATAATTCTTTTTGTCAAACAAATTATCTTATGTGCTTAACCTTAAAGGAAATATAGCGTAAAATGAATGAATTTTGCATGTCAAATACTTCGTGAAAACGATTAAGATTTGTCCATCTGATTTCGATTGTGCTTTATAATTACTCTTCACTAGTTGATTACCTAGGTTAGGATCCACTCTGGAGCTTAGAATTAAAAGTAAATATAATATAATTTGCTAACAATAAGTATATGAGTGATTTCAAAGTATAAAAATGATATAATTAAAATATTTGATGAATTAAATACAAATCCTTGTAATTAACTACATTTGGATATACAACTTTGTATTTAAAATCAAATACTTGCACCATTATACTATAGAAATTTAACACAAATATTTTATTACTAGAGCTAGGGGTGTTCATAAATACCCGAGAAACCGAACCAAACCGAAAATCAAACCAAACCGGCCAAAAAAACCGATACTTTTTGGTTTGGTTTGGTTTTGGTTTTGAATTTTAAAAACCGATCAAATTTGGTTTGGTTTCAGTTTTAATCAGAAAAAACCGAACCAAACCAACTATAGGAGTAGCTATTTCAAATTTATTATTACACACACAT
>NW_017672097.1:65103-133505 GCF_001879085.1 Nicotiana attenuata
CACACACACACACACACACACACATATATATATATATATATATATATATATATATATATATTGTTATACAAAGTTTCAAAAAATTTATGGTAAATGTTAATAGTTTGCACTTTTAATATAGTTCTTTACCTTTACATTCTAGTTTGATTGGTAGTTTTCTTTTGTTTAGTGTAAGAATCCATTTCGTGTTAAAAATAACATATTTTTAATTGAGTCCTTAAATTATTGGAATTTTTACCTCCTATAGCAAAGGTTAACACCTTATTTATTTTAAATAAATACCATTTAAAAAAATTATATACTATAGATACCTTTTAATGTTTATAGCAAAATATCTAATTTTGGTTACCTCCTACCCCTAAGCCACTAAATACGCTATTTAGTTACACTATTTTCTTTCTCTCTACTTTGATACATCCCATTCTCTTCCCCCATTGTCACGACCCGGATTTCCCACCATCAGAGCCGTGATGGCGCCTACTCGTGGTAGCTAGGCAAGCCAACTTATTTACCTTTTCATCAATAAACAATTATCTTAACAGCTTGTAGCATCAATATAGAACATGAAATCTACTAAGAACAGTAGCGGAAGTATGTCTTATAAATATGAAACAAAATGCGGAATAGTCAATAATAACCTCTACCCAAGATTTGGTGTCACATTACTCACGAACTACTAAGAATATGCTAAATACAAAGGTATGAAAGAAATATATAAGCTGTCTGTCTCGAAAACAATGAGGCAACAGTCAAAACAGAGAACATAAAGAAGAGACGTCGGGCCTGCGGACGCCTGCAAGGCTACCTCAGTCTCGTGTAAATGAAATCCCGCTCCCGTACTACTGCTGCTGCTCCTTAAAACCTGGACCTGTGCAAAAATGCACAGAAGTGTAGCATCAGCACAACCGACCCCATGTGCTGGTAAGTGTCTAGCCTAACCCCGGCGAAGTAGTGACAAGGCTAGACTGGACACCACATAAACCTGTGTAGTTATAAATATATAGCGAAAATCGAACACAAAGCAATTAACAATATGGGAGGGGGAATCATGCTGTGGGGAGATACAATATTAACAGTAATCCAGGGTAATAAACTAAAGCAACTTAGATCCACCATAAACAAGGAATCAATACTCAATATAAACACAGGGCATCAAATAACTGTTGCGGCGTGCAACCCGCTCCATAATTACCATTGTTGCGGCGTGCAACCCGCTCCACAAATACCACTATTGCGGTGTGCAACCCGACCCATATCATTTATCATGTATCATTGTTGCGGTACGCAACCCGACCCTCACATATTATTGTTGCGGCGTGCAACCCGACCCTCACATATTATTGTTGCGGCGTGCAACCCGATCCTCAATATCATTGTTGCGGCGTGCAACCCGATCCTCAATATCATTGTTGCGGCGTGCAACCCGATCCTCAATATCATTGTTGCGGCGTGCAACCCGCTCCACCAAGATCATATTTCCTCATCCAAACCACAGTCACAAATACGGGGCAAGAGAGTAAATAAACAATAATGAAAATCCCGGCAAGGGAATACACATGACAAACAACTTAATAATCTCAGTATCCCGGCAAGGGAGAGAAAAAAAAACCAACAACAGAATCAACAAAACGTCCGGCAAGGGAATAACCAGTAACTCTTTCCCTTTCTTTCTTTTCGTACTCCACGATATCACTAGAGCCCAAGCTCCAAGAAATTCATATCTCATATTCCGTCACAAACAACAATATAACGACATCCCAGTGAGGGAACAAAACATTATCTCAAATATCCCAACAAGGGAATTACTATACCCACATTAGTTCCAACATCTAACCACCACATTAGTTCCAACATCTAACCACCACAGCTATAACCAACCTATTACCACACTTGACCACCTCAGTTATATCTAACCGACTACCACACCCAACCAACCCATGTATAACTATAGTCATCATATGACACAAGGAAACATTAACCTAAGCGACCCTAGTATCCGTTAAGAACACAATGCAGAGGAATCACAACCCAACAATAGCCCGCCAAGAGGGCAACATAATGATCTCTCCTCTTTCTCACTTTTACTTCACAATTCTTTTCACAACTCGAGCAGATGCTCCAGAGGTTCAATTATCACTTATACTTTCGCAATTCGTTCTACAACTGGACCTCAATGAATCAAGTCATTTCATATACTTTCAATATTCGTATCACAGTTCGAGCCAATGCTCCTAGGAATCAAATTATCATATCACCATTCACATGTTATTCACAACATATAGAAATGCTCCAATAAACATGAAATTCACAATCAGTTCATGATAATCACATTATAAGGACTCACGGTCATGCTAGATACCAATGTGTAGATACTCGTCACCATGCCTATACATCGTACTCGATCACATAGCAACTAGCAACAAGACTCAACTCCTATTCCCTCAAGCTAGAGTTAAACCAAACACTTACCTCAAAGCCTTGAAATCCACTTAATCCTCAACTATCGCTTTACCTCGCGGTTCCACCTCCAATTCGCTCGAATCTAATCACAAATTGCTTAATTACTTTAATAAACACTATATGAAATAATTTGAATGCATAAAAATAAATTTCCCAAGTTTTTTCCAAAAATTCCAAAAACGCCCCCGGGCCCACGTGGTCAAAACTCGAGGTTCGAACAAAAATCCGGTTACCCATTCCCCTACGAGTTCATATATAATTTGTTTTGAAATCGGACCTCAAATCGAGGTCCAACTCCCCAATTTATGGAAAACCTAGGTTCTACCCAAAAACCCCAATTTCACCCATGGAAATCCTTGATTTCAAGTGGAAAACATGTTTAATGATGTTAAAAGTTGAAAGAATTGAGTAAAAATTAACTTACAAATGATTTGGGATGAAGTTTGCTCTTGAAAAATCGCCTATGGTGTTTGGGTTTTGAAAGAATGGTGAAAAGTGATGAAAATTCGACTAAGTATAAAATTTGCTGGGCCTCGGATATGGGAAATGCGAACATAGGTTCGCATTTGCGAACAAAACAGGCGTGGGAATTGCGAACATTTTAGTTCGCATTTGCGAACTTGGGCCTGGAGGCAATTTTCGCATTTGCGATGACCCCTACCTCGCATTTGCGAGCCTTTTCCCGCATTTGCAAACACAGAGGGAAAATGGGGCTATCGCATTTGCGAAGGAAGACGTCGCATTTGCGACTGGGCGGCCCTCGCATATGCGGACATATTGTCGCATTTGCGACCCAAGCAAAATCTCCCCTTTTTCGCATTTGCGATCAAGTGGTCGCATTTGCGATATCGCATTTGCGATCATTTCTTCGCAAATGCGAAGACACCAGCACTGAAAATACCAGATTTTTAAAAATGAGAAAATGCAATCCGATGCCTATCCAAAACTCACCCGAGCCCTCGGGGCTCCAAACCAAACATGCACACAACCTCAAAAACATCTCACGGACTTACTCGCGCGATCAAATCGCCAAAATAACATTATGTTCATAGAATCAAGCCTCAAAACTCATGATTTTCTTCTAAACTTCATAAACTTTCACTTTAGATATTTAGGTCCGCAACACGTCAAATGACGTCCGATTTCGACCAAACTTTACAGAAAGCGCTTAAACAATATATAAGACTTGTTCAGGGTGTCGGAACCAAAATACGAGCCCGATACCACAGTCTTTTAATCAATTTTCATTTCCAATTTCCTTAATAATTTCAGAAAAACAATTTCACAGAAAAATTCTTTCCTCGGGCTCTAGACCTCGGAATTCGACTCCGGGCACATGCCCGAGTCCCATATTTTTCTACGGACCTTCCGGGACCGTCCAATCTCGGGTCCGGGTCCGTTTGCCAAAAATGTTCACCAAAGTTAACTTTAATCATGTTAATATCAAAATTCTTCAAATTTTTCTCAGAATTCACAAATTTCAACATAAAAATTTTTCGGCTACGCGCCCGGACTGCGCACGTAAATCGAGGCAAGTAAAAATGAGGTTTTCAAGGCCTCGGAAGCACGGAACGAGTGAGGAAAACAGGTGATGACCCTTTGGGTCGTCACACCCATCCCATTAAAATTTCCGCTCTCCTCCTCCTTCTAACGACATCTTCTCTTTGATTCACTTTATCTAGTGTTTTTGATTGCTCTAGGCTTTGGTTTTTGTAGTGTAATTTTTCCTGAGTATATATTTTCTTCTTTGATCGTTTTTGGGGCCTTTTAATTGTTCTATCGGGCTACGATGAACCGATTCTTTGATTTTTAGTATTTGAATTCTTCTATTAATTCAATTACCTGTAGCAATCAAAAACCCTAGATCAAGAAGAATATAAGGATATGGTCAAATAAGGAGAAGGCCGACAAGTTGAAGCTGTCACTTCCTTCAGGTTTTAGCGTGCAAGATCTTTGGAGATGGAAGGACTATTTGGCTACAATGCAAAAATTAGGGTTTGTTCCTGAGCAAAGACGATGGAGTTTGGGGCTGAGCAACTTGATTTTCTGTTAATATATTTCAATGTATTTTCAACGTATCACGCTGTATTTTCATGTATTTCATTGTAGTCATTGTCTTTTTTTTCAATTGTAATTCAATGTATCTCGCTGTATTCTGTGTATTTTATTGTATTCACTGGACTTCCCTGATTCATGCCTATTTTTGCTATTGTATTCATGAATACAATAGCTTAAATACATCAAATACATCATATAACCACAGAAAAGATATCTATAATTCGTAATATAGCAAATAGTATCTATAGATGACTAATTACTACTAAACGATAGTGTTTTATGAAAATTTCTCTAAATTATTCATCACTATTTGATTCAATTATCATCAATATATCTTGGTAAATAATAGATTTCTCAAAGGGCAATTTATTTGATAGTGTTACATTAAAAATGTGGTCGCCGGGATATGTGTTTGGTAGTGTATGTCTTATATTTAAGAAAGAACCGACAAATAACCGAAAAAACCGACATAAACCGAATCAAGAAAAACCGACTTAATTGGTTTGGTTTGGTTCTAATATTTGAAAAACCGACTTACTTGATTTGGTTTCTTTTTAGGGAAAAACCGATCCAAACCGAACCATGAACACCCCTATGTCCAGCTGTAATCCCATGTTTTATGCCATGTATACAGTGAATACATTCGAATACAACAACTGATTAGCTGGATTTCCCTGATTCATGCCTATTTTTGCTATTGTATTCATGAATACAATAGCTTAAATATACCAAATACATCATATAACCACAGAAAAAATATCTATAATTCGTAATATAGCAAATGATATTTATAGATTGCTAATTATTACTAAAAGATAGTGCTTTATGAAAATTTCTCTAAATTATTCATCACTATTTGATTCAATTATCATCAATATATCTTGGTAAATAATAGATTTCTCAAAGGGCAATTTATTTGATAGTGTTACATTAAAAATGTGGTCGCCGGAATATGTGTTTGGTAGTGTATGTCTTATATTTAAGAAAGAACCGACAAATAACCTAAAAAACCGAAAAACCGACATAAACCGAATCGAGAAAAACCGACTTAATTGGTTTGGTTTGGTTCTAATATTTGAAAAACCGACTTACTTGATTTGGTTTCTTTTTAGGGAAAAACCGATCCCAACCGAACCATGAACACCCCTAACTAGAGCTTATTAAATATTTGACGGAGACCGAAATACTAATATTTGGCAAACTTAGAGGATTAAAGCTGCTACCGAGCATATTTAAGGGACTATTTTAGGACTACTCCAAAATATAAGGACCAATATTTGTCATTTTCTCTCGGTACCCATTGATAACTTACACGGCAAATTAATAAAACTCGCGAAAATCCAAAACCCAGCTTTAGAACCAAAGTGTTTGAAAAATTCGTCTGCAGTTTTGTGATCAAAGCCATGAGCGGAAACGAGTTCCGCTTTTTCTTATCTTGTGATATCAATCTTCCTGTCACTTTCCGTATTGAGAAATTGGAAGGCAAATTGTTAACGCCTAAGCTCTCCGATTCAGGTTAATTCCCTCTTATTTTATCACAATTTATTTGCTATTTTCTCTTTATTTGGTTGTTAAATTTTGCGCTTCTTCGAAAGTTAGTTTTTTTTATTTTTTATTTTATTTCTAATTTAGTGATATTATGCAAGCTCGTTTTTTAGCTCAATTATAGTACTATACTAGTCAATTTTCTGTTAATTTGAGATGATCATGTTAATTTTCTGGTAATTAAGTGAAGAAGCGTAGAGGGGCGGGGCTATTATCCAACAGCTTAGAACCAGTGTGCCAGTGGCCCTTGAGATTTTTCTGTTATAAAAAAGAGTCTGGTGTCTGAAATTCCAGTGTAGGCAAACAACACTAGGCGATTTCTTTCCATATGCATAAGCCTTTTAGACTCTTTTAACTTTTTTGCCTACTAGGATTTTAGACACTAGTTGCTCATTGTGTTATTTTTAGCTTCATGGATCGTTAAAGCTCGATTTTTTAGCTAATTTGTACTCCCTTCGTAGTTCCGTTCCATTTATGTTAAGTGTTTGACTGGGCATAGATTCTAAGAAAGAAATAAAGACTTTTCAACTTTGTGGGCTGAAACACGCCATGACATTTATGTCGGTATAAGATTATGTCATTAGGGTTAAAATGGGAATTCTAAGATCAAATTGTTTCGAAAATTAGAAAAGTATCATTCTTTTCCGTACAGTCTAAAATGAAAGTGTGTCACATAAAATGGGACGGAGGGAGTAGTAGACTAGCCAATTTTGCATTAAGCTGAGAGGATCATTGTTAAATCTAGTGAAAAGGCGATCATGGGCTGGCAGTGTTGCTGGTTATCACAGTTGTTGACCTCTGCATTTACAAAATTTTCTTTCCTTTTAATTTGTGTAGATAATGTTGATTCTACAGCGGAGGAGAAAAAGCCAGAGCTATATGTGGAGAGTACATTGTATATAGATGGTGCTCCCTTTGGGCTTTCCATGAGAACAAGGTTTCATTTAGGACAATGTGTTTGGCAGTTTCTAATTTAACTACAATGGAAATTGGAGTTGAAAGAGTAGTCTTTCCAAATTGTAAGTTTGTAACTTAATTTCTTAATTATTAATTAAGAACCTTTCCATGGACAGGCTGGAATCAAGAGGTCCATCGTTTTGCTGGAATGAACTTATCACATTGAGTACAAAGTATAGAGACTTAACTGCAAATTCACAACTGGCATTTACAGTGAGTCGATAGCATATTGATTATCTTCTTTTCAGCTATAAAAAGATGATTTACTATTAGTTAGGAGTTCTTTAATCCAAAGCTCAATGTTGTGTTGAGTTTATTTAGTAACCATCAGTATTGTGAAGAGCGTGAAGCGAGGAAAAGCGACAAGCCCCTTTCCGCTTAAAGCGAGAAGCGAAGCGCTCGCTTTTTTGAAGTGAAGCGGAATTTTGAAAAAAAATATTAAAATAAATATTGCATAGACAACTAAGAATAAATGATATGAAAAAATGGCAGTAAGTATGCCAAAAATGGTAGTATAACTGAAACGAAAAATGGGCAGCATTTCGCCGCAATTTATCACTGAAACATTGAAAGAAAATGAAGAAGAAGAAGAAGAAGAGGAGAATGAGAAAAAGAAGAACTGAAGGCGAAATAAATTTCGCAAGCATTTCGCTGCTATTTGGAGGAGGAGGAGGAGGAGGAGGAGGAGGAAGAGGAAGAAATCACATACCTGGGACCAAACTTGATGATCTTGAAGTTAGAAGAAGAGAGCTTTTTAATTAATTAACGTTGGCAGCCCAGTTATAAAGAGAAGCACTCGCTTCTGTTGCTTTGTTTGCTTCCTCGCTTCTCGCTTTTTCAGGGGAAGCGATCGCTTTTGTGTACCCGATACGCTTCAAATCAAAGAAGCGCCAGATGCCTCGCTTCGCATCGCTTCTCGCTTTAAGCGAGGAAGCGGTCGCTTTTAACAATACTGGTAACCATCTTAATGTATCTCTTAACTTTGTTTCGTGTCCGTAGTGTTGTGCAGATTTGTTTGTTTGAGAAAGCGAGAGCTTGAGTATGTACGCTTTTCCTACATGTACTTGTTATGCCTGTCTGCACGAAGAACTCATGTTTCGTTCTTGAATTGCATTAAAGAGGAACACCAATTCTACTAAATTAGGATTGCAGAGAATTTCTAAATTCAGATTTGTTTGGGTCTAATCATGCGGTCAACGACATTGCTGACAGTTCTCTCTTGTTCTACTAAGTTAGATTGATATGGTTAATTTGGGTTTCTCCTTTCGCTTAAAGGTTTGGGATGTTTCTTGCGGGAAAGGTGAGGGATTGATTGGTGGGGCAACCATTCATCTCTTCAACATGAAGAAGCAGCTAAAGACAGGGAAGCATAAGCTTAGGCTTTGGCCAGGCAAAGAGGCAGATGGATCTATTAATACAACTACACCTGGAAAGGTTTCTTTTGATCTTTAGCTTAGCTTCATGGTTTCCATTTATTGTTCGCAAGAGATTTGCTGTGGAAAACTTTCTACTTACTCACCAAGGTTGACTTCCATTAGGTCCCCAAGGAAGAACGCGGGGAGTTGGAGCGTTTGGAAAAGCTGGTTAATAAGTACGAGAGGGGGCAGATTCAACGAGTTGATTGGCTTGACCGCCTTGCATTTAAAGCTATGGAGAAAATTAAGGAGTCTGAAAATAGTCAAAATGGAAGTTCTCATTTATATCTGGTTATTGATTTTTGCAGTTTTGAACACCGAGTTGTCTTCCAGGTATCTCTTTATCAGTATGTGGTGATATATCCATTTTTTTTATAAGGATAGTGATATATCCATTTTACTTTTAATTTTCTTGAAGCTCTTCTTGTTATTACATATGGTTTATGTGCCGGCTAATCTTTCTTCTTATTCATCAAGTATTTGTTGGATTTCTAACTTTCCTCCTTTTATTTCACTGTTCGTATAGTTTTTTTTTTTTTGATAAGTACAGTTCCTATAGAAGATTTTGTACGGCTTATTTCTGTCATGATCCAAATCTAAAGGTCGGCACACGGTGACTGTGCGGCAGCCTCCCAGTGTGCTCGCGCTCTTTTTCCCCAACTCAAAAACTGGGCACACGGTGGGGGTGCTATAGCGTGCCTACTTGGGATCCTCTCCCAACTTTTAACCCTAAATCAATCCGTTCAAGCCATGTTTCATGCCCAAATCAAACATACACATTCATATCACTTTCCAAATATCAAAATAAAGCATTCCACACTTTTCTACACGTATTACATGTAATTTGATTAACATAGAATACGAAGCATGTCGGAAAAAAAATGAAATTGTGCAGGACATGACAACTTCTCGCGTTGCTTGTTTCTGCAGAGAATAAAAGATGAGAATAGCTTACTGCTAAGAGATGAAAAGTAAGCACAACACAACAAAGGGGGCATAGTAGGAAAATCTGTAATGTTGTCGTTGTCCTTCAATTACGTTCAATAAGATAGGAACAAAATCATAAGGTAATTTTTTTTTAAAACCGTGGTGTCTGGGCCAGCTTGCACACACGTTGACTAATTCCACGAGATACCTGCTACCTCCCACTAGGATAAAAAAATGAGATAAAGAAAATCAGCAGGATCCCAATGTGAGAGCATTTTTGCCAGAGTTTGTTTTCTAGGACTAATTACCTGGTTGTCACCAGACCTTTTTGCCAACTGAATTCTGGTACTAAACGAGTTCATATTAGCATTTTCTTTAGCCTAATATCTGGCGCCAAATGTGCTCATAATTTTCTTTTACTCGTGACTCTCAGCACGTAGTGTTATAGTATGGTATTTTTCCAATGAGGTGCAGTATGTTGATTTTGTTGCCTTATTGTGTAGGAATCAGGAGCAAACTTCTTATTACCATCTCCTATTGCTTCAACGAATGAACTGGTTACTGTCTACGATCCAGAAGTGGGAAAAATAAATCCCTCTGAGCACAAACAACTAAAGCTTGCTAGGAGCTTAAATCGTGGCATCATTGACCGAGATCTTAAACCAAGTTCTACAGAAAGAAAGTAAGACACAACCAAAATTTTTAACCTTTTTCAATCATTAATTAATCAATCAAGTATGCCTCATGGCAAATTAGTTGGAGCCGGCTATATGAATCCTTTGTACTCATTGAATTCACTGTCTGGGGTGTGGATGTCCAATAGTACAATGTGTAGTTTAGTCAGACTTTTGAGCAATCAAAGAACCTTGATCTTTTTATCCTAAGCACTAACCTTAGAAACAGGGTTATCCTTCCATTCTCTTTTCCATCTCTCTAGTTTCTTCTTCTGTGCGTATTTCTGTAGCTTGTTCAGATTCAGAAACTTATCTTGATGCCTTCTGTCTATACAATTTTATAAATTATGCTATTTGCTGATGCCATGATCCTTAATGTTACTCTACATTCAGTTTCTATTTCTCTTCGCTTTTTGTGTATCTTGTTTTTCTTTTTTATTGAAAATTTGTATCTTCTTGGTAGAATGTAACCAGTTGTATATTGCATGACTATTAGGTCAATACAAAGAATTTTGAAGTACCCTCCAACGATAAATTTGAGTGGAGACGAGAGGCAGCTGCTTTGGAAATTCCGTTTCTCGTTGATGTCCGAGAAACGGGCTCTGACTAAGTTTCTTCGATGTGTTGAATGGAGTGATGTCCAGGTATAACACAGGGCCTCTCTTTCCTTTAAATCACCTTTCTCTCCTTTCTAAACCCAATAACTGATGCTGGAGAACAGAATAGTCCTTGATAATCCCACTCCAATAAAAACAAAAAAGGAAAGGAGAAAAGAGAATTCAAGTAGTGACAGAATTTTATTCTTCCTCTTCTTGTTTTTGGATCTATATATGTCCCATTGTCGAAATGCTTGGCATTAGGAAGCAGCGAGACTAGCAGATGACACTATATCTCAATCAACTCTCCCTCAATCCCAAACTGGTTGGAGTCGGCTATATGTATTCTCATTTCACTCTATTCCAGATAACTTTACTATTTGGAGGATTCATCTTAATTAGACTATTCCTATGCCGGCTGTTAATCTACTGCAACCCTCATTTGTTCAGGTTTAGGACCGGCTGTGCTTTCACATACGTTGGATTTACTATCAGTAGACATAAAAAATGAAATAGAGAAAGAGACATATAGGGTTAGATGTCGGCTTATGAACACTAACTGCAAAGTGTCTGCATTGTTTCAGTATTTCTCCTGAAGGAATCTCTCTGAAGACAACTTTTGAGAAAATCCTTAAACCTCAAAAAAATATTTATACTGTTTGAGAAAATACTCAGATATAACCCCTAGTTAAGCCCGACATATGCGGTCTCAAGGAGGAGATGCTATCATCTGTTCACGATATGCATCTTCTTAATTGATCTATTCTGATCAAGGCTTCCACTTTTCCTCTATTTGTTTGCTAATCCTTGTATTTATCTGGAGCATGAGTTAATCAAATTTTTCTCTGTTTGGAAAAGAGGAGTACATCAAGTTTGTGGAAGTCTTCTGAGTAGTATTTTTAGACCTTGAATTTTTTCTTTGTGCACAAATACTACTTTGATGAACCAAGTTAAATCAATTTCAAGGACAAAATTTGAATATTTATGCAGGAAGCAAAGCAAGCCTTAGAACTGATGCACAAGTGGGAATCAATTGACTTATGTGATGCATTGGAGCTTCTATCTCCCGTCTTTGAGAGTGAAGAGGTAAGAGTTAGACAGTGGTACTTGCAAGTGAACATTTACAGCCTACAGGAAATTTGCTTTTATCATGTGCACTCGAAAGTAGTTACAAGAGTATCATCCAAGAAATATAGTTCCAGAAATTCTACAGGTTTGGGACAGGGAGTTTCATTGGAGATAAATGCTTGACCTTAAATATGCTGCCCTCAAAGTCAAGGTTCTTGAAATCTCTCTCCCAGGTGGCTACGAGTATACGGTAGTACCAAAGGAAAAGAAAAGAAACTGTTTAGAGAGAACAAATTTGTGTAGGCTGTTGATCCTTTATAAAGTTGCTGAGCCTTGGTAGTAAAATTTGATAGTACTTGCTTCTTCACTGGTCTTAATAGTTTCTCGAAATGGAGATCTTTTCTATAAAATGCCTCTCATGGTTATTTATGGTTTTTTTTCATTAAAACAATAATTGAAGTTGTATGTCTTAAGTCATTTCAGATATATCTTTTTTCCTTTTTGCTGTTTTTCTATCAACACCAGCTATTTTACCTCTTAAACTTCACATCTTATTCTGATTTGAAGGTGTTCTAATTTGAAATAATGTGACAGGTCCGTGCTTATGCCGTTAGTGTTCTTGAAAGAGCTGATGATGAAGAGCTTCAGTGCTACCTCCTTCAGTTGGTTCAAGCTCTTCGTTTTGAGCGCTCAGATAAATCTCGCCTTTCTCATTTCCTGGTGCAACGCTGTATGCTTACTGTAATATACATCGATGTTTTCTAGCTGCAACGTGAAGATCCATAGGTCAATAATAGGATAAGCAGGTAGCCATTTCGTTTTCTGTATTTTTTTGCAGCACTAAGGAATGTTGAGTTGGCAAGCTTTCTCCGGTGGTTTGTAGCAGTGGAACTTCATGATCCTGCATATGCAAAACGCTTTTATTGTACCTATGAGATTCTGGAAGAAAGCATGTTGAAGGTGGGAGACAGTTATTATTTCATTAGTCATTAGATAGGCTATTTAGATTATCTTGTTCTGATAATTGTCTGAATATAGATAGTTATATTAAAAAGAACTCTGAATTGAGGAAGAAGCTAGTTTTAAAAACTTCCTTGGTTTTGACATTTCAATGTAGATACATATATATTATATATATTTATATGTGTATGTGTTATATACATCATATATTATATCATATTGTATATACACATGCACAAATACACATTGCGAGAATAATCTAGAAAGCATTAGGAGATCTTTTTTCACTTGTATTTTTTGCTTAAGGATAAAAGACCATGTTGTTGGATAGTTGGTCACACTGGTGGAAGACAATGCATGATCCAAGCAGAGTCACACGCACATCTTGTAAATAATTTTGGATACCACCTTGGTGTTTATTGATGAAACTTTTTGCCTTATAAAAAAAACTTCGGAGAGAAATTTAGCTTTAGGATAGATTTGAAGGTCAGTTCTTGTGATCCTTTTCCAGTTTCGAATTAGGGGGAAAAGCTTGATCTCCAGGGAAAATTTGGCGTTATAATTTAAAACTTGAACTGTTGTCTCCTTAAAGGGAAATGGGGAAATCGAGATTAATTTAAATTGAATTGTTGGCTAAGTTCCCAATGAATAAGTTGCCTCGGGTGGACAGATGAACATTTGGAGATAACAGCAGCGTATTCAGTGGTTTATTCCTCTCTCTACTCTCTGTTGCTTGTGCTGTCTACTGACTGCATATATGTCATAATAGTTAGGGGCTGGTGCAAGTGGAGATGAAGATGGCTTTAAGTTGTGGCAGAGCTTGGTGCGCCAGACTGAATTGACTGCTCAGTTATGCTCTATAATGAGAGATGTAAGAAATGTCCGTGGTGGCACACAAAAGAAGATTGAAAAGCTTAGACATCTTTTGTCTGGACTCCTCAGCGAACTCACTTACTTTGATGAGGTAATCATATTTTTCGACTGGTCCGCCTGTCATTAAATTTGTAAACGTCTATAATACATGTATATTGCATTTAAATTTCTGAAATCATAATATGCTGATCATTGATGCTTTGCAGCCGATTCGATCTCCTCTTGCCCCTGATCTACTGATCACAGGAATCATCCCATCAGAGTCTTCAATATTTAAAAGTGCATTGCATCCATTACGGTTGGCATTTCGAACAGCAAATGGTGGATGTTGCAAGATCATATTTAAGAAAGGAGATGATCTTCGACAAGATCAGCTGGTATATGCTTGATATTGTACATTGCTTTTGCTGTAACCATTTAGAAACAATGGGTTTGTTTGTGATGTGTTTTGGTCTGTCTCCCTCCGACGGGACAAGTTCTCTTTTGTCCTAACTTTCACATGAGAAAGGAAATGAGATTTACAGATAGAGGCATACCTTGCCTTCAGTTTTGGGCATCAGAATTAGTTTCAAATTCATGAGGGAGCCACCTAAATATTGTGACTTTTTTTTTTTTAAAGAAAATGAAGTTCCTGAGAGACAAAAGAAAACTGTTGGGTGGGCAACTGTCTCTTGCCTCTAGTGATCCTGTTTGAAGACACAAGGTACTGACTTCTAGTTCTTGCAGGTTGTCCAAATGGTATCACTTATGGATCGATTGCTCAAATTGGAGAATCTTGATTTGCATTTGACTCCATACAGAGTGTTGGCAACTGGACACGATGAGGGCATGCTGGAATTTATCCCGTCTAAGCCGTTGGCACAGGTATGTAACCTAGAATGACAGTAAAAGCACTAAGGGGCGACTTTCAAACTTCTGCATTTAAGATGAATTACTTCTATTATAGTCTCGAGTCCTTTTTACATCTAAATCTTCAAGAACATGGTCGTGCTTAATGCCAATGTGCATCACAGTCTACGTTAAGTCGCTCGTCTTGTGCTTTTTTAATGACTCTTTAGTGGTACTATAGATGAGCTTGTATATTTTCAATTTGAATTTTATTCTTAAAAAAGTTTCTGCTTACAAATATAAACTTCAATTAAAGTTACTCTTAGTTTATTTTATCAGATTATTTCAGAGCATCGAAGCATTGTAAGCTACCTGCAGAAGTTTCATCCTGATGAAAATGGACCATTTGGTATTACATCTACATGTCTTGAGACGTTTATAAAAAGCTGTGCTGGTTATTCCGTCATCACGTACATATTGGGCATTGGGGACAGGTGACTATTAACTAGGAATTCTTGCTTCCCTCTTTCCTCTTCTTTTCACTATTGAAGTGTCATTGTAAGTTCTAGATAATGTGGTGCAGAATTTCTGGTAATCTTAAAATCCTTGTTCTTGAATGATAATTTTAGATAGATAAATAATTTGACAGCTAATTTGAAGCTAAGTCAATTACTTCTAACTTAATCTCGATCAAGTTTAGAGAATATCATTACCATGTAACTGTAGACGTGTGTTTCTTTGAGGGCAAGTCACAGTTTCTTATGAAACTTCTAATGATAAAACGGAAAAGGCCCAACTGCCCATAGACTATTTGATTAGGTACAAAAATGCCCTCCTTCCATCTATTTGAATAAAAATGCCCCCACCGTTATCTTACTGGCTCAACTTTGTCCTTATTACTAACCGACCTATCTTGAAAAGAAAAAAAAAAAGGAAATTTGATTAATATCCACATGTCACTGTCCCATTGGCCTAACTTAACCCCATCCTAAATAGAATTAAACCCGCCCATAACCCGCAAGAATATTGACCCGTCCCGATTTTAAAACACAACTTCTCTATCTCTTTGTTCTTCCCCTCGTTTCAACTGTTCTCATCAATCCGGACATAGATTGAGTTCTCATGGATGGACATAGATTTAGTTCCAACAAAATTCCCATGGATGAACATAAATTTAGTGCCAACAAAATTCCCATGGATGGGCATAGATTTAGTTATCATCAATCTGGACATCAAACAGAGAGGAAAAAAACTCAATAGCAACCGATTTTAATGGAGGTCGCTGGATTCCAACAGATCTGCTGGAGAGAGAAAAATCATCTCTCTTTTTGTTCTTCTTTCTTTTAGATCTATATGTTGTGTGTATATGTCTAGAACAACAACAACAACCCAGTGTAATCCCAGAAGTGGGGATGTTGTGTGTATATGTATATAATATAAAAAATTGAGGCTCGTCGGATATCTGGCAATATCGCCGGCGCCGTAAATCTGGAACAAAAACATACTATTCGGGGCGGATTGCTTACTTTGTCTTTTCTTAGTTTTTCTTCTTACATTAAAAGATGTTGCTGGATTGTTGTTTGAGCTCTGGACAGTGATAGATACAACCAGAGAAGAAAAGAGTAAGTTATTGGCAAGAAGCGAGAGATGGAGAAGTAGTGTTTTAAAATCGGGGCGGGTCAAATCTCACTCTTTCTTTCTCTTTGTTGGTGTGTAGAAATGAGAGCTGAAGCTCTCCTTTTATAGCCGAAGCCTCACTCTCTGAATCCTACTATATTTGACAAGTTGCACACACTTTTCCTTCTTTTTCTTTAATGTTAACAATTCAACAATGTTGGAAGCCAAACCAAAGAAATTTTCAGCCACATATTTTCCTTAGGCACATGCCTATTACTTTGGCTTTTGAATGAGATGGACCCTATCAATCTCCCCTTCCAGTCTCATTCATCTAGAGAAGGTAGCACTGCATTCTAGTTTGAGTGCATGCCGACAAGTTCTTTGCATAGCTCGAACTTGTCTCTTGGAACCACCTTGGTCAGCATATTCGAAGGATTCTCACTTGTATGGATCTTCTTGACCTGTATAGATCCATCCTCTATTCTTTCTCGAATCTAGTGATATTTCACGTCGATATGCTTCGTCCTTGCATGATACATGGTGTTTTTGCTCAGGTCTATTGCACTTTGACTGTCACAATAGACGACATACTCGTTTTGATGTGGTCCAAGCTCTCGAAGGAACCGTTTCAGCCAAACCATCTCCTTGACAGGTTCGGTAGCAACAATATACTCTGCTTCAGTTGTAGATAGTGCATCACACTTCTGCAACTTCGACTGCCATGATATAGCTCCCCCTGAAAATGTGAACAGGTATCATGTAATAGATTTACGATTATCAAGATCACCTGCCATATCAGCATCCGTGTAGCCCTTCAAGATTGGATCAGATCCTCCAAAACACAAGCAATCTCCTTCAGTACCTCTTAGGTACCTGAGTATCCACTTGATTGCTTCCCAAGGTTCCTTTCCAGGATTTTCAAGGAATCTGCTAACAACACCAACTGCATGAGCAATATCAGGTCTGGTGCATACCATTGCATACATCAAGCTTCCGACTGCGGTAGAATAAGGAACTATAGCCATGTTCCCTTTCTCCTCCAATGTTGTAGGACACATCTTCTTGCTCAACTTCAGATGAGCAGCAAGAGGTGTGCTGACTGGCTTAGCACTTTTCTTGTTGAAGCGTTGCAGTACGCGTTCAATGTACTTCTCCTGAGATAGCCACAACTTTCTGGTTGTCCGCTCTTGAACGATCTTCATCCCCAGAATTTGTTGTTCTGGGCCCAAGTCCTTCATATCAAATGATTAGGACAAATATCTCTTCAACTTTTCAATCAACTCCTTGTCTTGTCCTATAATCAACATGTCATCATACAATAGTAATATAATAAAGTTATTATCAGAAAATCTTTTGAAATAAATATGTGGATCAGAATATGTCTTTATGTAAGTTTAACTTTTTATGAATGAGTCAAACTTTATGTACCACTGCCTTGGTGCCTACTTCAACCCATAAAGACTCTTATTCAATTTGCACACCATGTGTTTCTTTCCAGCTACTTCAAATCCTTCTGGCTGCTCCATATATATCTCCTCTTCCTAATCATCGTGAAGAAATACATTTTTCACATTCAATTGCTCCACTTCAAGATCTAGGCTAGCTGCTAAGCTCAAAATTGTTCGAATAGAAGTCATTTCGACAACAGGTGAGAAACTTTCATCAAAATCAATACCTTTCTTCTTTTCGAAGCCTTTAACCACCAATCGAGCTTTGTATCTGACCAGCTTGCCATTTCCATCTTTCTTGAGTTTAAAGACCCACTTACATTTGAGTGGCCTTTTACCCTTTGGAAGTTCAACTAGCTTGTACGTGCCATTTTTCTGTAGAGATTCCATCTCTTCTTGCATGGCTTTCATCCACTGGTTCCTTTCTGGATAAGACAGCACCTCCTTAAGACTTTCTGGCTCCCCCTCATCACTAATAAGGACATACTCTGTGGAAGGGTACCTGCATGACTCTAACCTTTGGCCTTTCTGATCTTCTCAGAGGTTGAGGTTGTTCTTCTCCCTGAGTGGGGTGCTCCCCTTGCTCGACACCATCATCAAGTTGCTCCTCCTGCTCAATAACCTCATCAGGTTGCTCTCGCTTCTCGGCAACCTCGTCGGTCGTACTTTCTACACTTGTGGGATAGTTAGAAGAAGAAGGAATGGTAACAAGGTTAGGAACTATACCATTCTTGGCCTTCACTTTCTCGGAAAATGGAGTTGGAGCCGTAGATGATCAGTCAGAGAAGACAAAGAATGGTATAATCCCTAACCTTTTTACCATTCCTTCTACTTCTAACTATCCCACAAGTGTATAAAGTACGACCGGCGAGGTTGCCGAGCAGGGGGAGCAACCTGATGAGGTTATTGAGCAGGGGGGCAACTTGATGATGATGTCGAGCAAGTGGAATACCCTATTCAGGTTGAAGAACCTCAACCTCTGAGGAGATCAGAAAGGCCAAAGGTAGAGTCATGCAGGTACCCTTCCACAGAGTATGTCCTCATCAGTGATGAGGGGGAGCCAGAAAGTCTTAAGAAGGTGCTGTCTCATCCAGAAAAGAACCAGTGGATGAAAGCCATGCAAGAAGAGATGGAATCTCTACAGAAAAATGGCACGTACAAGCTGGTTGAACTTCCAAAGGGTAAAAGGCCACTCAAATGTAAGTGAGTCTTTAAACTCAAGAAAGATGGAAATGGCAAGCTGGTCAAATAAAAGCTCGATTGGTGGTTAAAGGCTTCGAACAGAAGAAAGGTATTGATTTTGATGAAAGTTTCTCACCTATTGTCAAAATGACTTCTATTCGAACAATTTTGAGCATAGCAGCTAGCCTAGATCTTGAAGTGGAGCAGTTGAATGTGAAAAATGTATTTCTTCACGGTGATTTGGAAGAGGAGATATATATGGAGCAGCCAGAAGGATTTGAAGTAGATGGAAAGAAACACATGGTGTGCAAATTGAATAAGAGTCTTTATGGGTTGAAGTAGGCACCAAGGCAGTGGTACATGAAGTTTGACTCATTCATGAAAAATCAAACTTACATAAAGACATATTCTGATCCACGTGTATATTTCAAAACATTTTCTGATAATAACTTTATTATATTATTATTGTATGTGGATGACAATTGATTATAGGACAAGACAATGAGCTGGTTGAAGAGATATTTGTCCAAATCATTTGATATGAAGGACTTGGCCCCGGCACAACAAATTTTGGGGATGAATATAGTTCGAGAGCGGACAAACAGAAAGTTGTGGCTATCTCAGGAGAAGTACATTGAACGCGTACTGCAACGCTTCAACATGAAAAGTGCTAAGCCAGTCAGCACACCTCTTGCTGGTCATCTGAAGTTGAGCAAGAAGTTGTGTCCTACAAGTGGAGAAGAAAGGGAACATGGCTATAGTTCCTTATTCTTCAGCAGTCGGAAGTTTGATGTATGCAATGGTATGCACCAGACCTAATATTGCTCATGCAATTGGTATTGTTAGCAGATTCCTTGAAAATCCTGGAAAGGAACATTGGGAAGCAGTCAAGTGGATACTCAGGTACCTAAGAGGTACTGCAGGAGATTGCTTGTGTTTTGGAGGATCTGATCCAATCTTGAAGGGCTACACGGATGCTGATATGGCAGGTGATCTTGATAATCGTAAATCTATTACACGATACCTGTTCACATTTTCAAGGGGAGCTATATCATGGCAGTCGAAGTTGCAGAAGTGTGTTGCACTCTCTACAATTGAAGCAGAGTATATTGCCGCTACTGAAGCTGGCAAGGAGATGGCTTGGCTGAAACGGTTCTTCGAGAACTTGGACTACATCAAAACGAGTATGTCGTCTATTGTGACAGTCAAAGTGCAATAGACCTGAGCAAAAACAGCATGTATCATGCAAAGACGAAGCATATCGACGTGAGATATCACTGGTTTCGAGAAAGAATAGAGGATGGATCTATACAGGTCAAGAAGATCCATACAAGTGAGAATCCTTCGGATATGCTGACCAAGGTGGTACCAAGAGACAAGTTCGAGCTATGCAAAGAATTTGTCGACATGCACTCAAACTAGAATGCAGTGCTACCTTCTCTAGATGAATGAGACTAGAGGGGGAGATTGATGGGGTCCATCTCATTCAAAAGCCAAAGTACTAGGCATGTGCCTAAAGAAAATATGTGGCTGAAAATTTCTTTGGTTTGGCAGCCAACATTGTTGAATTGTTAACATTGAAGAAAAAGTTTGTGCAAATTGTCAAATATAGTAGGCTTCAGAGAGTGAGGCTTCGGCTATAAAAGGAGAGCTTCGGCTCTCTTTTCTACACACCAACAGAGAGAAAGAAAGAGTGAGGTTTCACAGATAGGGTATAAAAAAATAGAGGGTGAGCGATATTATAGTAAGGTGGGAATATTAAAAGAGGGTCATTTCTTTTGAGTGTTGTAGTCGTCTTTGGTGTATTTTACTCGGACCTACAAAGTGTAAAATTTCTTGCTATAGTGATATCAGTTGCTCCTCTCGGGGCCGTGGTTTTTTCCCTTATTCAAAAGGGTTTTCCACGTAAAAATCTTGGTGTCGTTGTCACTCTTTAATTACCGTATCTCAGTGCTACGTTATTATTCCTCTTTTATTACCGTTAATATTATTTCTGTAGGGGGTTTATTCCCAACAAAAAGTTGAGCCACTAAGATAACAGTGGAGGCATTTTTATTCAAATAGGTGGACGGAGGGATTTTTTTTACTAAATCGAATAGTCTAGGGGCAGTTTTGGCCCTTTTCCGATGATAAAAACTGAAATCAACAATTAAGGGTTGATCTCATTGGTTGTCTAACATGCATTACCATGCGTATTTGAAGTGATATGTTTCTTTTTAACTGGATCTATAATAATCATGTTTCTGATATGCAGGCATCTTGACAATCTTCTGCTAAGAGATGATGGGCGCCTTTTCCATGTTGATTTTGGTTTCATTTTAGGTCGAGATCCTAAGCCCTTTCCACCGCCGATGAAGCTTTGCAAAGAAATGGTTGAAGCTATGGGTGGAGCAGAAAGGTACATAATTTTGCTTTGAAGTGACCTGTCTCAAGATCCAAACTGAGTTTTGTCATGTTCGTCCTGATTTGGAAGTTTCCATTTATAAATCCTCTGTAGGCATTGTGGAAAGTGTCTGATGAAACTTGAAAAGCAATATTAAATTGTCCTCTTCTTTTCTTGCAGTCAGTACTACACCAGGTTCAAATCCTATTGTTGTGAAGCATACAACATTCTACGAAAATCAAGCAACCTCATATTAAATTTGTTTCATTTGATGGCCGGTTCCAATATTCCTGACATAGCTTCTGATCCTGAGAAGGGCATTCTTAAGGTTGCTTTATCTATTTATTTATCTATGTTACAACTCTCATGTTTGCTTGATCGCTCTCTTATTTCCATCTCCTGACTTGTAACACTTTATGTTTATTAGCTTCAAGAGAAGTTTCGGTTAGACTTGGACGACGAGGAATGCATTCACTTCTTTCAGGATCTTATTAATGAAAGTGTCAGTGCATTATTTCCACAAATGGTTGAGACAATTCACCGTTGGGCCCAGTACTGGCGTTGAGTTATGGGTGAAAGTTCATTTCCTTCAAAGAGCATCCTAGCAATTAAGGTAAAGACAGTGAAATTTCCCCAAAATCAGACCTAGTTTCCTAAAAGCTATCCATATTTGGTCCGCAACAATACTTGCTGTAGTGTGTCGTTGGCTGGCTTCCTGGTTCAGCTAGTGAGCTTCTCTGGGTTTTATAAGTTTATGCTTGCGAGGCCTTTATTGGTTGGAATACATAGTCACATGTTAATAATTCATCATTGGCTCCTTTCGCTACCCTTAACATGAGGGTATTACAGACCTCATTTGGAAACTCGAATTGACTTGCAATCTTTTAGTATTCTCATTAAGTAGAATAATTGGTGCTCAGACAATATCATGTATTACTTGGTTTCTGGTGCAAACACCAACGGCATCACTTCTTGTTTCAGGTTGGCTGCTGCAGAACGGAAATGATGCATATGAGAACATGTATTGTATTTGTACAGTTGACTAACGTTACACTGCTATAACTATACATAATGTTTATATGGCTTTTTAAAGAATTTGTCTGGAGTGTTCATTTTAACTTATTTTAGCTTTCTGTTTGTATTTTAACAAAAGCAGTTATAATCATGTAAAGCAGGTTAAATGAAATTCAAGCTTTCATGTGGAAAATACTGGCTATACTTTTCTTTCTCTTTCAAATCCTTTTAGTAAAATTCAGTGTTTCATGCAGAATAATTGGCTGTCTTTTTCATTCTCTCTCAAATCTTCAAATGAACTTATGCATTCCCTATATATATATATATATATATATATATTGTGTTTGTGTGTGTTTGTAATTATTTAGATGTTGTCTCTAAATTTGTACATTGGATAATTACGACCCATTGTAACTCAAACCCCGGATAATCAAGACAGTTTGTTTTTTCAACATATGATGTGCATAGTTTATCTCAGTTTATTAAAATTATTCTCCGCTTCAATTTAGATGATACATTTTGCTTATCGAGAGTCAAACTGTGTGAAGTTTGACCAAATTTTAAAATATTTTTTTTATCATATTGACCTGAGGAAAATGCAACTTATAGTACTTTTCGTATAGTTTTTGAATATCTAAATTCTAAAGTTTAATTTTTAAATACTAAATTGAACTAATTCAATTTAGCTTCAATGTATAGTCCGATTAACTTTCGATAAACGAAATGTGTCATCTAATTTGAAACAGAGAGAGTAATAAATATGGAATTCATGTTTTTCCAACAAACAAAACTTCTCGATACAATTTCATTTAGCAATTTGATTCAGGTTATATCTAGTATTCAGTTGCCACAACTATCTTACTTAAATCACGCTGAATTCCTTTACGCAATCGAGAGGTTTAAATAACTAATCTTAACGCGGCTGGGCGCATCAAGTTGACTAATCCTAACCAATTATTAAGTACAAATAGTAGTTAAAACTGGCAACCTGCTGTATTGTCTTTAGTCCAACGAGAAATACATAGAGTATTGCTGTAATCTACTTTTTGACATTTTCCTTTGTCAATTCTTTTCTTTGTCTTTTTATTCATCTCGTATTCGAAATTTACTGATCCGACTAGCTGACACTAGAGCTCAATCTATGTATTAATGGCGCTTCGTAACAGCTTGTCTGGAGTCAGCGGCTCTCTAAGGCTTCGGTGTACTAGAGCGACGAAGGCAGGATTTTCGCTAAGGGGTTCAAAAAAAAGAAAAAGTTAAAATTAGAGAAGTGTGTGGCTAGTGGAAATCGAATCCCCGACCTTACAAACCGTTTTTAACCTCCTTGACCACTGAGATATGTTTTTGGTCTGTGTTAAGGGGATTCAAAATATAAAATAAAGAGGTACACACCGAATTTTGCCTTATTTGTATAGTGTAATTTTCCGCCGAAAGGGGGTTCTGAACCCCTTTCCGCCCCCTAAATCCGCCCGTGTACTAGTACCTGCCACCAAAATATTGTGAAGGCTTTTTAACTGAATGGTTATTGCCTTTACCGGAGGAATATGAAATTAACAACGTGTAACTGCTAGGACGTTGAATGTTTTGCTGCTTGAAAAAGTGCTCGCCATCAAATCCACAACTCATTTATGCTATTGGATTCGTACATATTTCGTAGAGTTCTCGAACATATACATGATTTGAAGCAAAGCTATTAAATTCCGTAAAACTTGGTCGATTTTTTTTCTAGATTAAATTATCAAAAGTGGTTTTGGTTATTAAAGCGTTGGATCTTTTCGTCCTTTTCAAATTATGCCTCATATTCAACGGTATATGAATTAAAAAAATCTTGGCAAAAAAGTCAGTGAATATCCCATGTGAATTTGTGATGAGAGTTTGCCAGCCAATCCCAATCGAGTCTTTTATATTAAACCAAAAATCCCATGTGCTCCTCTTACCTTTTTGGTCAATTGCTCCAAAAGTTGCTAACGTAAGAAAATATTTTTTATATAGTTAAATATTTTTTATTTTTTGTAACGTCAGAAAATCTTTATTTATTATTCTTTATATCGTAAGAAATCGAGAAAACGTATATCCCTTAATAAATACTGTTCCCTACTTTCCGGGACCCAATAGTGGGGTTATGTGAAAAAGAAGGGAATTAGAATGTAAGTACAGCTCTAATTCACACACAAATATTATTTTTTATGATTTTCATTTCGATTTTATTGATGGGTTAGTATTTCTTTCATTCTAATTTATGTGACATAAATTTGACTGACGTGAAATATAGGAATTAATGAATTAAATTTTGTTTGTCTTAATCGTCATAAAATTTTGTGTGACTATTCTAATTTAATTTAAGGTAAAATGTAATGTCATCCAATGATTTGGTATTCGCTTGTCCAAAGTTTAATTTTTATGTGAAAACGCATAAAATATTTAACAAATATATGATCCAAACCTATAATTCTAAAAGTACTATATTTTTAGTGCTAAGAACATCGAAACAAATCAAGTTAAAATCTTAAATTTGCCTTTGATAATACAAGATTTTAAATTATTTTTTCTTAAATGTGAAAAACTAGTATTATTCTTAGAATAGTTGTGCCGAACCACCAAAGGTTATGGCGGAATAAATATGATACCTCCCCTTACAACTTATTTAGTTGGTAGTTATGCATCGTATCATATTGTGTTGTATTATATTATATTATATTATATTATGTTGTATCGTTTTGATGCATACAATGTTTGGATAAATTACATTATTATGATGTCATATACCAGCAATATGAATAATAATCTTGCAATATTACAAAGAAAAAGTAAGGTACGCGGTAGAATTATTATATAAGTAGGATAAAAAATAAAATAATATTATTTAATAATAAGAAAGGGCAATATGAGAGGGAAAAAAAAGGTAACGATGCGACCACACCAAATCGATCATCATATAAAATGGTATTTTTTGTCTTTAAATAACGACGGATTTAATGATACGATAGCAATCTCATGTATGAGCCTCTGGGAATGGAAAATATTATGGTTGGAATGCTTCCCACTTTAGTGACCTTATACAGTGCCAATCTAAATTAGTCGGCGCACAATAATGAAAAATTAAAAAAAAAAAAATTATGAAGAAACCATCAATCAAAAGGAGGATATTTAGTAATAGTAGAAAAGGATAAATTCAGCAGTGAGTACGACTAAAATAGTCCACTTTCTGTGGTCACAAGTCAGCAAATAAATTGGTTTTAAAAAATGTCTTAACTTCATTATGTAGGAATCTTTTAGATCAAATCTCCAACTACTTAACTATAATTCCAAGAATTATTTTAGAGATCTGTGCATCTGGGTATTCCTCATTTTGGTGTGTAGTACACCTTGGTGTCATTTTCATTTGCTAACTGTCCAATAGTACTATTGTCTTTCTCCTTGTCTCATTATTTTCTTGAAAAAAAACATTGTGTTTTTGTCCTTTGTTTTTCACTGTATTTGTTACTACATCACCTTATTATCTGTATAAATTCAAGAATTGTACTCATGTGCAAAAACATTTTAGCCCCCCCCTGTACATAATTCTTGAAAAAGATCCCAACTTTATTCTGTGCCTATTCATATTTTCTGTGTTTTGATTCAATTAATGGAGAAAATTTCCCCCTTTGTAATTTGCTTGTCATTGTTGTTTTTGGGTAGTTGTTATTGTTCCATAAATGTAGAACAATTGAGGGATAAAATTACTTATTTGCCTGGTCAACCAGCAAATGTAGAATTCAATCAGTATTCAGGTTATGTTACTGTAAATGAACAAGCTGGAAGAGCATTGTTTTACTGGTTAATTGAGTCACCAGTGAGTAGAAATCCTGAGAAAAGGCCACTAATTTTATGGCTAAATGGAGGGCCAGGTTGTTCTTCAGTAGCTTATGGAGCTGCTGAAGAAATCGGTCCGTTTCATATTAATTCTGATGGGAAGACACTTTACTTGAATCCATACTCCTGGAACAATTGTATGTAGCAGATTTTAACAATTTTTTGTTTTAAATTCTGTTTTTCTTGAATTTTTCTGATGAACTTGTGTTATTATGTGCAGTGGCAAATTTGCTTTTTCTTGAATCACCAGCTGGGGTTGGATTTTCGTATACGAATACTTCCTCAGATTTGTATAATGCGGGTGATCAAAGAACAGGTAACGATAATTTAGTAATTGAATGTTTGAATATTATGTATGTGCTTTCAATGTGAGAAATATTGAGGATTCATAGTAGTTATGTTGTTTAAGCTGAAATGTTGAACCCTGGCGTTTTGATTTGTAGCTGAAGATACGTACCAGTTTCTCGTCAAGTGGTTCGAAAGGTTTCCTCAGTACAAGCATAGAGAATTTTACATTGCTGGAGAAAGTTATGCAGGTAATTATTCATAACACATTACTTACTACAGTGGACCTCTCTATAACAACATCCTTATATAACAACACTTCATTATAAAAGCCAAGTTTTTTCGGAACCAAATGTCATGTTTTGTTATAATATATGTTCTCTATAACAGCAATTCGCTATAAAACCAAAAATATCCGGAACAAACGATGTTGTTATAGAGAGGATTGACTGTAGTAACATTTATCTTTGTCAATCTGACTGGTTGCTTATACATATTTTGCCAACACCTAGTATCATCAGAGGCGATTTAGTATTTTAAGTTCTATGAATTTAACCTTTAAGTTTCTTAGTATTGAACCCGTTGTATTCTTAAATTATGGGTTCAGACCTACTATTTGTTGCAATTTTAGTGAATTTTTACGCGTAAATTTATGTTTCGTGCCGAAAGTACTGAGTTCAGATGAACCCGGCGCACGAGTGCTACATCCGCCTCTGAGTATCATAAGATACTAATTTCTTTTTTCTTGTATATGTTTAGGGCATTATGTTCCACAGCTATCTCAACTTGTCTACCGAAGGAACAAGGGAATCAAGAACCCGGTTATTAATTTCAAGGGCTTTATGGTAGTAGTAGTGAAATTTTAACGTTGAATGCAATGCTAAGTTACAGTCTGTTTTTATCAAGGTCTATTTCTCTGACTGTACTTTTTAGGTGGGGAATGCTGTTACCGATGATTACCATGACTATATTGGCACGTTCGAGTACTGGTGGACCCATGGCTTGATTTCGGATTCTACCTACAAGCTTCTCCAGATAACATGTGATAAAGGATCTTCTGAACATCCTTCCACTGATTGCACTAAAGCTCTTCTTCTTGCCGAACAAGAGCAGGGAAATATCGACCCTTATAGCATATATACTCGTCCTTGTGCTAGTACTTCATCCCTTCGGCTCAACCTAAGGGGTCATTATGTGAGTCTTTATCTGATGCTCTCTTCTCACTCCACTTATCAATGGCAAATATAGGTGATTGTAGAACGATAAATTAAGGATGGAAAAGAATAAGGAGTTAGACTACTTGTGATAAGGCTGACTTGGTTCTGAGTACACTTGCAAATCTTTAGTTTGCTAAAATGACTGGAAAAACATTACATGCTTAAAAAGAATCACAAAGACAGATGAGTTCCTGCCATGTGAAAAATTGGAGTTTTAGACTATATGGTTGAAAGTTTGCATACTTAGAAGTTAGAATTGATAACTCAATCTGAAGTATAACCCTCTTTCTGGTGCCGGACTTGGCAAGTGGTTAAAAAGGGCAGCCCGGTACACAAAGCATCCCGCGTTCACGCAAGGTCTGGGGAAGGGTTGCATCCCAAGGGGTCTAATATACGCAGCCTACCATGACGCAAGCGTTAGTGGCTGATTCCACGACTCGAACCCTTGACTTGGCAAGTGGTTAGCTTTACAAAAATCTTACATCCTTAAAGATGACTAACAAAGATCAGAAAGCATAACTACCCTTTTCTTTTTCACCTTGTGAAAATTTGAAGTTCTTAATCCTTTGTCAAAATATATGCATCTATCAAAGTAATGTCTCCTTATGAAATAGATCCCTTTCTCAGTGGATCAATGTTTTGTGCTGGTAGCTGCCAACTGTTAAGTTAAACTGGACATTGCATTTTTGACGGTTCAGAGGTGCTGAATGTTATACTATCTAGGTGCTTGTATTTTCATCTGGATATTTGTCTGGTCATGCGTGAGAGAGAGAATGCAAGACTTCAAGTATTTTTCTTGTGCAGTGAGTGTATGATGATCCCTTTTTTAGTAAGTGAGACAGTGCCACTAAACGACTCTAAATTTAGCCGGTATGTAGTGTCTTTTATGTCTCCAAGTGGTCTATCTGTGATATTTGTTCATAGAAAGAAAGCTTAATATCGTTTAGTAAACAAACTTGCATCTTTTATGTTACCACCCTCAAATAGACAGATGAGTTACGAAGTCAAACCTGTGGAATTTGCTATATCATAAACATCCATCCTCATCTACACCCTCCTCCCCCCTTCAAAACGAAAAGGAAAAACAGAAAAAAATCTGTTTTTTTAAACTGTCAAACTGTGTTAGAAGCTGCCAGCATATTGTGAAGCTATTGTAGATTTCTGTTTACTTTATTCCTTTTCGGTGGCTGTTTTCACACAGTAAAATCACAAACCAATTACTAATTCTTTAGACCTGCAAAACAAGCGCGTCATCTGCAAGGAAACCCGTCTTGATGACATCAATTACCATTAAATCTCCTTTCTTAACTAGTAATCCTTCTATCTTTGTTCGTGTTTCTAAAACAAGTTCTAGTTGACCCTAGTTTATTTCTGATTACATGTTTCAGATTTTTATTTACTAAGATATGTTTTCACACCTATTTAAGTGTGAATTTTTTTTATTTTTCTGGATTTCACCATCTATTATTGTACATCTAATCTTGATAATTTAAGTCATTTTGGTAGTTCTGAAGTCCTGCATTTATTTATCAATCTTCTCTATTATTAATTCTTGTGCATTCAAGTTTTTAAACTTCTTCTCCTGTTTCAAACATGTAGCCATGGATGTCCAGAGCATATGACCCATGTACCGAGAGGTATTCTGAAGTTTATTTTAATCTCCCAGAGGTACAAAAGGCGTTCCACGCTAATGTAACTAAGGTTGCCTATCCTTGGAAAACATGCAGGTTTGTTGAAAAACTTTGGAAGTTTCAAGTTTCCTGTCTTCAAACTTGTTGATAACATTTAATTTTGGATTGTTTTTGGTTTCCAGTGATATTGTTGGTAACTACTGGGCCGATTCTCCTCTGTCAATGCTTCCCATCTACCAAGAGCTGATTGCAGCTGGTCTCAGGATATGGGTATTCAGGTAGGCTAAGTCACTCCTCCTTTCGAAAATCTTCGTTTTCCCCTCGATTATCATCGTGTTATTGGACCTCATTTTCAATTTTGGAGCACTTATTTCAATATCATTTAAATATCTGTAATTGGAAGTGAGGGGATTTATTCTTCTTGTATCTCATAGAAGAGATATTTACACATGTACCTATCATCAAAGTAGTCTGGAATTTAAGTTAATAGGCAGCTAGTGGAAAGGTTATACTAAGTGATCCTTGATTTAAGTGCAATTGCCGTTTCTTCCCAAGTAAAGCTGTTGAACTATTTCCTAATCTTGAGCAAGACAAGATGTTTGTAAGCAAAGTTGATGTTTGAGAATTTTTATGCTAAGAGTTGCTGTGCTAATGAGGAAGACTGCATTATTTCAGTTACTCCTTTATAGGGATAAGGTTCAATATGGTAAAGTACTATAATTAACCAATATGAAGACTCATTTTGGATGTGGCTTGTTAATCATAGCAACTAGCAATGATGCATGGTGAGGTTGTTTATGGTGTGCGCTTGGTAAATGATGTGAAAACAGATTATAGGAGACTGAAGTCCCTATTAATTCTAACTGAATATGGCTCTTTTTTCCCTTTTTTCCCCATCCCCCGGGCGAGAGGATAGTTGGGATGTGTGGTGAGGTTGAGACAGTGTTGAAAGAACTGGATTGCATAACTGGGATGTTATGCTCTAATGGATTCCTAGTAGTTGCAGTATTTCTTCCTTTTCTGCTTTATGTCGTTTGCAGAATTCACAAAATGATGTACTAATAAAGTGTCAAGTTCAATTATGAGCCTCCTACTTTTTGGCTAACAAAGGTACCTCAAAAGAGAAAATCGGAATGATATCTATCTTTACACATTATATTTAGCTAATTTATGTTAGTTACATTGTTAGCACAGGAAATGTACTATTCTGGCATAAGACCGGAGCCTTTTTCAGCCTAGACCTAAGATACATTCATTTGGCTTTTCACATAAAGTGAACTGGAAACATAGAATGAACTGATAAGTTTGTGTCATCTTGAATCCTGGTTTATGCATAAATGTCTCATTAAGAAAGCACAGCAAAATGTGATCACATCTGCGTTTTTAGCTTATTCGAATCAGAACCTGATTTTCCCAAAAACATTTGTCTTTCTTTGCAGTGGGGATACTGATTCAGTTGTTCCTGTAACCGCAACTCGATATTCTATAGATGCTTTGAAGCTTCCAACTATCACCAACTGGTACCCTTGGTATGACAATAAAAAGGTCAGTCCTAACTGAGATGGAAACATTAAATGTACATGCAAACTGTTTTCTTCTCGGTAACCTTGCATCTTTTCCTCTGCTCTATCGAAAATTCATGCTTTCGTTTGTCCTTGTCGTTATTCTATGAATAGGTTGGAGGATGGAGCCAAGTATACAAAGGGTTGACTCTAGTAACTGTAACAGGGGCAGGGCACGAGGTGCCACTTCATCGCCCTCGTCAAGCTTTCATTCTATTGAGATCTTTTTTGGAGAACAAACCAATGCCAAGCTAAAACCTGCAGGTTCCTCTGTCTACTTGAGAACAAACAAGTGAAAATCTGTAGAATAATAACCATATAATCGCGCTGTTCTTTCCCCTCGACTGGCATATTTCTGGTTGCAGTTGGAAATTATGAAGTAAAGGCCGCGGGGAGATTCAAGATTGTTACACCTTAATAATGCTTTACAGTTTACATTAGTTATATTAGAATTTGCATTCATATATTGGTTTGAATTCATTGTATAGATAAAAATATTATTTCCATGTAAATGGAGTTCCCAGTTGAAGACATTCATTCTTATAGGGAATTCAATTTAATCCTACTTGTTTGTATTGCAACTCTTTTTTTTCTGGAGACAAATATGACTCCCTCGGAGTGCGGCCCTTCATGGACCCTGCATAAACGCGTGATGCTTTATGCACTAGGCTGCCCTTTGCCCAACTTTAGCTTTTCTAAAGATCGGTCTGTAGACAAAACTATGTATTCTTTATGAGGATTATACCTTGTGCCTTAGTACTTGTACCTTGGTTTGCTAAATTCCTTTTTTATATCTCTAGTTCTTTTTTAAGAGAGTTCATAGTTATGGGTTTTCCCCTTAACATTGCCTAATAAAATTGCCAATAAAATTATCTCTAGTGTAGTTTTATATTGTTGCACCTTGTAGAATAAGAAAGCAAACAATGTGTTATGAGCTTATATGTTACTTTACAACTAGAGACATCTCAATTTCTTTATTTTCTACGTTCTATCCAACATAAAATAATACAGTACATATGTTTCGACTTACAATATGTTGGTACTAATAATTAGTTTCACACAAGAAACCAGATATTGTATTTATTATTATGCAGAAATTTTATACAAATCATGCCTTTTGTATTAGTAATGTTTAATTAATTGTGCATTATCAATACATAGTTTTATACTAGAAGCCAAATGTTATATAATTTTTTAGACCATTCTGTAGCATACTTTCCATTTTGGTCAATACCCTTAAATGATATGATTTGTTGAGGCACACACCATATAAATATGAGGAGAGAAAAATAAAAAAGGACATGTATAAGTCTTAGCACAACTCATTCAATAGTTGGTAATAAAAACAAATTTAGGTACTTTACATATGTTTAGCTTGTTAATTTTTTAAAAATTTCTTATCTTATCAAATATTATTTCATAAAATAAATGGAAAAAAATAGTCTCATTATATTTTATTTACCGATCTCTTGTTTTATTTTTACCATCTTTGTGGAGAAGAGCAATATAGTACAAAACTAATAGCATGTTTGATCGTGCTTCTAAAATCAGCTTATTTTGAAAAGTATTTTCTTAAAAGTACTTTTGGTGAGAAACAATTTGTGTTTGGCTAGTGTTTAACTAAACTTTTAAAAAGTACTTTTAATTATATTTTTCTCCAAAAAAATAATACTTTTTTCCTTGTAAAAACGGGGAAGTTCAGAAATAGCTATATTTACAACTGATAATAAAAAATAGCCAGAATTTCAAAAGTAATCGAAATTTAGCCACTTTTCTTGTAAAAATAAAATCTGAACAAAAATTCTCTTAAAAAATCCGAAAATATTCTGGAATTTTATAATGTGTAGGAGTTCTATCATAATATGCTGGAAGTTTATATGCAGGAGCTCCATAATCCCGCATATTATGTTGGAACTTTCCGTGGTATATTGGAAAGAACGACTATGGAATAACCTAAGGGATATCTCTCAGAACTACAAGATACCTTGGTATATTGCATGCGACTTTAACTGTATTATTGATCCAAGTGAAAAACAGGGCGGCAACCTTCATCGAATGTCCAAGAGCATGCCTATGATACAGTTCATCATGGACTGTGATCTCATTGACCCGGGCTTCTCAGGCTCACAATTCACATGGTGCAATGGGTGGGCTCCTAACAAGAGAATTTGGAAAAGGCTTGATAGGGTGCTGGTGAACCAAGATTGGATGAACAATTATGATTCTACTAGTGTTAATCACTTGATCAGAACAGGATCCGACCATTCCCCCCTCCTTACCATTGCTAAGAACACATCCCAACCTGCCACCAAATATTTCAGATTCTTAGACTTCTGGACTAACGAAGTAGGTTTTAGGTGGTAAAACAAGCATGGGATATAGAGGTTCACGGCTCCCCTATGTGGAAATTCCATCTGAAACTTAAAAATACTTGCAAGTGCCTATCCCACTGGTCTAAGACATCTATTGGATATATTTTTGACAATGTCAAAGATCTGGAGAATAAGGTGGAGGAATTGGAGCATAAGATCATTACAAACAACAATGAGTACAATAGAGCCGAGCTTAACCGTATTAATGCTCTCCTTATCAGGGCCTATAAAAATGAAGAATCTATATGGAAGCAAAAATCTGGGATCAAATGGTTTGTGGAAGGGGAAGTTAATTGTAAATTCTTTCACTCCATTATCAAGGGCAGAAGGAAGAGGTTGACTATTGATGATAGGATATAGTTACGTATTTTAGTCGATTATCACACTCTAATTTATTGCACTTTAGTTGAGTTTGCGCTTTAATCGCTAGTGTTTTGCACTAACGGTGTGTTTTATGCCTTGTAGGAGTGATTCCGAGCTATATAGATGTTATGGAATGAATTCAAGTGATTTGGAGCTTTGAAGCCTGAGTAAAAGCCCAAGGAATTAAGCTGGGATCATATTCGGGGATCAACGGATGATAGAGCAACAAAACGAAGAATCGAGTAGGCATATTGCGCACTGTTTAGTAAAATGCACATAACTTTTTGCTCAGAACTCCATTTGGGCTCCACAATATATGGTTGAAAAGCTAACTCAAAGGGCTACAACTTTTATGTTTTTCCAAATTTTAAACGGAACAGGGTGAAAAACGCAGTCGAAACCGCGGCCGCGGACCTGAGACGGGCTGAGGCAGTATACCTGCCATATACCGCGGTCGTACCGCGGTTTACCGCGGCCGCGGCTGTCCAGACGTGAAAAAATTGTCCTTTTTCGCGTAGGAGAAGGTATAATAGCTTGGGCCTCACCCTACTTGGTATATATACATGGAAAAATGGTATTTTAAGGGAGGAGACCAATTTTTGACACACTTTTGACATAATTTAGACCTAAGGAGGCTAAGGAGACCGGGGATTCGACCTAAGGAGTCAAGAACTGGGAGCAAGGCGGAGAATTCTTCAACGAGTTTTTCCTTCCTCTTCCTATTTTTCATTGTTGGTTATGATTTTTAATATTGTAGTTTTACATACTATTATGAATAGCTAATTTGTTATCTAGGGTTTTGATGGAACCTTTTGTAGGATAAATTCTTGTTATGTTTTTATATAATTGAGCCGTTGAATTTCTCTACTTGTTCAACTACGTGTTTATTATTATTGATTGAATGGCCATCGATTGATTGTGCCTATTTATTATGTATTACTTGAGAAAGGATACAAATTTAGGTAGTTGTTGAACAACATCACTCCTAACGTATGTAAGAGATCAATACAGAGGGTTTAAAGGCGGGAATAGAGATAACGAAACCTTGGTGCGATCGTAGTGAGCAGTGAATTAATGTCAGCTAGTGTAGTTCGAGAGAATACATCTAGTAAATTGTGGTAGTTGCTCGAGAGAGAATTACGACAACCAAAGTACTTACAATCGGTAGAGAATACATTGGTAAAATTGTAGGGAACATAGCTAGAAGGATTCCGATAATTGGGGAAATCATAACTCTAGATCTCCTTAATTTAGTCTCCAACCCTTTGTCTCGTTAATTGATAATTTTACCGCTTTCTAGTATTTGCTAGTTAATTAGTTTGAAATATAAATCTCAATCTTTATAATTTAGAAAATTGTTCAAACTTGTCTTTTTAGTGATATTAAACAGATATAGCTAAGCCTTAGTTCTCTGTGAGATTCGACTCCGGACTTTTAGACCGGATTATATTTGCAGCGACCGCTTATCCTTTTTAGGACTAGAGTTGGGCGTGATCAACTATCAAGAATATCATACTTAATGATGACAATTGGATTGAAGGAGATGATCATATTGCCAATGAAGCTGTATCCTTTTTTCAGAATCAATTTACTAGAGAATATACTGACTCCAATTTCTCTATTCTTAATTGTATACCTAAAGTAATTAACGAAATGGACAATGCAGATCTCACTGCTAATCCTACTATGGAGGAATTGAAAGCAGTTGTATTCTCCTTGAGCCCATCCAGTGCACCCAGACCAGATGGGCTCTCTGGGAAATTTTATTAGTCATGTTGGGACATTATTAAGGAGGACCTATTACTAGTGGTTTCTGATTTCTTTGCAGGTAACCAAATTCCAAAGGCAATTACTCACACCTGCCTGATCCTCATTCCTAAAGTGGATAACCCTCAAGCTTTCAATGAATTAAGGCCTATTAGCCTTAGCAACTTCTCCTGCAAAATTATCTCTAGCCTAGTGAATCAAAGGCTAAGCCCCCTCATGAACAAGCTGATCTCTCCTTATCAAATAGGTTTCATTAAGGGGAGATCCATAACTGAAAATATTATGATGGCTCAAGATATGGTCCATAATATTACAAAGCCCTCCATACATGGGAATGTGGTTTTAAAAGTAGACATGACTAAAGCATATGACAGAGTCTCATGGGAATACTTGTGCAATATTATGAGGCACTTTGGGTTCAATGAAATCTGGATTGATATTATTTGGAGACTTATTTCTAATGTCTGGTACTCTGTAAATATCAATGGAAGTAGACATGGATTTTTCAATTCTACTAGGGGTTTAAGACAAGGGGATCCTCTATCTCTTTCTCTCTTTCTTATTGGGGCTGAACTTCTATCGAGATTAATGGAATCTTTAAACAATCACGATTTTATCCCACTTTCGATAGATAATTATAGTCCTATTATATCTCATCTATGCTATGCTGATGATACAATTTTGTTTTCCTCAGCTGATCCGGAATCCTTGAAGATGATGATGGACAAGATGGAGACCTATGAAAAGATCTCAGGACAATTAGTAAATAAGTCTAAATCTGGTTTCTATGTCAATTTCAAAGATGATGATCCAAGAATCAACCAAATGCAGACCACTAGTTTCAAGAATTGCAAGTTTCCAATGCAATATTTAGGATGTCCTATCTACATAGGGAGAAAAAAAATCGTTTACTTCAACAACATGGTGGCTAACATAGCAAAATGACTCCAAGGCTGACAAGGTAAATTCCTATCCTATGGTGGCAAAGTCGTTCTTATCAAATCTGTTTTGCATGCTATCCCACTCCATATCCTATTAGCAGTTCACCCGCCTAAGACGACTTTCTACCAGATTGAGAAGATCATCTCCAACTTCTTCTGGGGTATGGATGGTAATAAGAAAAAGAAGCACTTGCTTGGAAAGACATGTGTTGTCCAATAGAGGAAGGGGAAGTTGGCTTCAGATCTCTCACAGACACATGTGATGCCTTCTTTGCTAAGTTATGGTGGCAATTCAGAACTCAAAATTCTCTTCTTAGAGACTTTCTCGAAGCTAAATATTGTAAAAGGTTCCATCCTGTTGCAAGAAAGAAAGTTCCCGGCCAATCTCATACTTGGAGAAGAATGATGGACATAAAAGACAAAGTGGAACCTTATATTTCATGGAGGCTTGGAAGGGGGGAAATATCATTCTGGTGGGACTCTTGGACCGACTTTGGACCTCTAGCTCATCTGGTTCAAAATAGCAGGACTCCTATTATGGTAAAGGAGTTCTACCTTCATGATGATTGGAATCAGAGTAAATTGATGAGAATTCTCCCTTTGCACGTAGTCTATTCCATCAAAACCATCCCTTTCAACAGCAATAGAGAAGACAGACCCATTTGGACCCCAGATCCTTCAGGGGAATTTTCTTGTAAATCTGCATGGCACACACTGAGATCTAAGTGAGGAACTACTCTTACAGGTATTACTGTTTGGCATAAAAAGCTTCCTTTTAAAGTCTCCCTTTTTATGTCTAGAGTCCTTTTGGATAAGGTAGCAACTGATGTTGCTATTAAACGATATGTGGTAAATATTGCCTCCATATGTAACTGTTGCTTCACTAACCACTATGAGGAATCCACTGACCACCTCCTCAGTGAAAGTCATATTGCCAACTTAGTATGGTCTTTCTTCTGTAACTCTTGTGGTATCAGGTTGGTCCAAGGCCAGGTAAGACAGAGAGTTATGAGTTGGTGGTTGACTAAGCCCAAAAATGAAGTCCATAAGGCAGTACTTCAATGCCTTCCTTCAATCATATGTTGGCAGATTTGGAAGAACAGATGTTCGGCTAGGTTTGACAAAAAGCACATGTCACATTGCTTCATCATCCAGCAAATGATCAAGATGATAAATATGCTTATCCATACGAGTTTCCCAGATTTGCAATTGACAAACATGTGGCATGATACTTACAGTAAAATTGAGAAGCTCTCCCATGCTATCCATTGTCAGATCGCATATTGGCATAAACCTCCAACAAACTGGTTTAAACTCAATACTGATGGTTGCAACAAGGGTAATCCAGGCTCGGCAGGTGGTGGTGGTCTTATCAGAGATCACAATGGTGTGTTAATGGGTGCTTTTGCAGAATTCTATGGAGATTGTAGTTGCAATATTGCGGAAGCTAAAGCTATGAGGCGAGGCATCAAAATGTGTATTACAATGGGCCTCACAAATGTTATAGTCGAATCTGACTCGACGATTATTCTAAACTTGATCAAAAGAATCAGGAAACCACCCTGGAGATTCAATGATATTATTGAGCAGATTCAAACCATGACTAAGGATCGTAACTATGTCTTTTGCCACACCTTGAGGGAAGGAAACAACTCTGCTGACATGCTTGCTGACTTGGGTGAAGAATCCAAAACTGTTTCTATCTTCAATGAGGTTGTATCATTACCTATAATGTTAGAGCTTTAATGAAGTTAGAAGGTGATGGGATACCAAACTTCAGATTCAGACAAAAGAAGAACAAGTTCATTATCAATGACAGCATTTAGCAATAAACTCCTCTCTAGCACCTTTTTGTACATATCATCCATGTGTGTTGCTACAAACTCTCGGAGGAATCACAGCCTTCTTCTTAACCTATCTAATTTATTTTGGTCAATTATGTATCATAGGGTGAGTCCAATCACCTACCTCATTGTTCTGGAGGCCAAGGTCTATGTCCTCCTCCGTATAAATATGATTTTTGATATATATATATATATATATACAGGTTGGAGTCATGCCTTAACTCCTCCATCACGATGATGGAATTGTTAAAAAAAGAAAAAAAGTAGTTCCAACTTCCAACATAATATGCTGGAAGTTTATACGTAGGAACTCCATAATCCAGCATATTATGCTGGAACTTTCTGTGTTTAAACAAAACAATGGCGATTTTTCAATGACTTTGCAAACATTGACTATTTTTCAATTATCAGTCCGAAAACAAGCTAGCTCGTGCTGTTTTTACCGTAAAAATCACTTTTAACCAATATTTTTGGCAAAAAAGAAGCAGGGCCAAACATGCTATAAATCTTCATGGAAAGGATAATAGTAATGCATAAGTTTATTTGAGGATTATTTTTAATTACACAAAATCCAAACATTTCCTCAATCTAGCTAAAAGAAGAACTCTCGACTGAAGAAGCGATTATATTTGTAGGGGCAGAGGGCCATAGTATTTATATCCATAGTATTTATTATATCCATAGTATTTATAACAAATACTATTATATTCATAATATTTATTACTCATTTCAAATTATTTTCTCAAATCTAATAAAATATGCATCAATTAATATGGGTATAAAATAATAAATTATGCACTTCATTTATTATTTCTTAAGGGGCTTGAAAAGTCAAAAACGTGCCAAGTAAAAGTGAATGAAGGGAGTATAATTTGTTCAGAGTTAGGGACCTACAACATTTTTACGAGGAGAGAAAAATATAAAACGACATGTGTAACTCTTAGCACAACTTATTCAATAGTTGGTAATAAGAGCAAATTTAGGTACTTTACATATATTTAGTTTGTTAATTTTTTAAAAATTTTTTAAACTCAGCGTCATATCAAATATTATCCCATAAATAAAATAATCTCCTATATTTATTTACAACTTAAAGAAAATAAAATATCGTTGTATTTTATATATTGATTGATCTCTTATGTTATTTTTATCATCTTCGTGAAGAAGAGTAACGGAGTACAAATTAATGTAGCATGTTATTTTGCCGTGCTTCTAAAATTAGCTTATTTTAATGAGTATTTTCTCAAACGTGCTCTTAGAAAAGTATTTTTTTTTTTTTTTTTTTGTGAAAAACACATACTCATTGTGTGTTTGGCTAATCAAATTTTTGAAAAGTATATTTTTTCAAAAAATACTTTTTTACTTGTTAAAATTTGGCTAAATATTTTAACTTTAGAAAAAAACACTTTTTAATGCTGCCAAACAAGCTATAAATCTCCATGAAAAGGATAATAGTTAAGCATAAGTTTATTTTAGTTATTTTTCATTACACAAAATCCAAACAACTCCTCAGTCTAGCTAAGAGAAGAACTCTCGACTGAAGGAGCAAAAGCTAATTACCGCCGGGGAATCTGCAGCTTCATTCAACCAAATATTTGCTCAGCTCAGAGGGAGAAATTCATTGAGTTTAATGCTGATTTATTGAAGGTATAACACAGCACCACGAAAATGAATGTAGTAGTAGCATCATCACCATTGCAAGTACCATATTGCTGCTGTACAAAATCCCTAAGCAAAAAAAGGAACCCAAAATGTGTGGCCTCAGCTTCTGGCGCTACTTGTCTTGTAATTGATGATACAATTCAAGGGCAAGCTTCAACTTCAATTGAAACCCCAAAAACACAGTCAGTTACAGCACGTCGACTCATATTGCTTCGACACGCCAAGAGTTCTTGGGAAAATCGCTCAATTCGGGGTACCCTACTTACCCTTTTTAGCCCACTAATATTTAGAGGATTTAATCATGTACACTAACAGAATTTTAACCTGTTACCTTGTTTACTAGATTATTAATTAATCAACATATTTACTTGTTGTTACCTATTAAGTGACCTGATTGTATAAATATTTTTATACCGCGGTGCATAGAACATTACAACTTAAGCTCAATTTTTAGGTTAGTTACCATTTTTACTAGATTATCTGTCAATGAACAGATTACTTGTTGTTACCTATTAAGTGGCCTGATTGTATAAATATTTTTTATATCACGGTGCAGAACATTAGAACTTAAGCTCAAATTTTAATGTGTCAGTGTAAGGAATTTGATAGCCTCTCTACCTTCACAAGGTAGAGGTGAAGGTAGAGTAAGGCTCAATACACACTACCCTCTCCATACCCCACTTGTGGGATTACATTGGATTTGTTGTTGTTGTAGTGTAAGGAATTTTTATATAGCAGGTTATTTATTATAGGTAAATTGTCTTAATTTCAAGATTACAAATTAGCTATAGATATCCTTTAGCTGACTAGATAGTGTAAAAAAATTGTGACGGTGTATCCTGAAAGACCTACAATTTCTAGCGATCCATACAGACTTCACAAAAGATAGGACACAATAGAATGGAAGAAAACGGATCTATATAGGCGATACATATTAGTTTGAATATGTTTTAGATGTTAGCACTTGTACTATAGGTCGTACGCTTTCTAGGATTGGCTTAGCGTTTTAGAGATTTATACGTTTAGAAAATATACGTAACTAATACCTTTTATTTTTATTTGCATAATATTGACATGAGATGAATGTAAATGGAGTAACATGATCAGTGAGGATACACATAGCCAAAACCAGCTTGTTTGGGACCGAGCCGTTGTTGTTGAGTTGTAATGGACCAGACATAGTTCAATTTTCATGCTCCAAAGACTTGCATTCCATGCCTCATGCAAATGTTTCCTCTTGCAAAAGAAACAATTACAGAAAAAGCTCATTGTGTTGCTATAAACAAAAAGTAGCTCGATTTATAGGTTTAATATAATATATTCATCATAGATTATGTTCTTGAGCAGATCATGATCGTCCTTTGAGTAGAGCTGGACAACTCGACGCTATCAAGGTCTCACAAAAACTCCTACAATTGGGCTGGATTCCAGAACTTATTTTATCAAGGTTAGTGGTTCTTTAAGAACGTTGAGAGGAGTTTTTTTATGTGATTCTTAAGCTGCTTAAAAATTATATTGATATTAACAAACTAAGTGGTCGTTTTCTTTTTGTTATGGCGTAGTGATGCACTGCGAACGCGGGAAACACTGAAAATAATGCAAGAGCAAGTCCAAGCCTTTTTGGAAGCTGAAATACATTTTATTTCAAGCTTTTATTCTGTTGCAGCAATGGATGGTCAGACGGCTGAGCACTTAAAACAAGCAATTTGTAAATACTCGAGGGATGGGATCTTGACAGTCATGTGAGTTTTCCTTCTGCTTGTGATTCTTTGGTGGTGGAATTTGACATAATGGAACAGCATTAGTACACTGCATAGAAATCTATTATGGTTCTTGAAAAAATTTTGCAAGACTAGAAGAACGAACAGCTCAACAGTTTGCTCGAATTATTGTACAAACAAAAAAGTCTCACCCACAGCTAAAGGGTAGAGGGACGGCATGTTTATTGTGAAATCATATTATAACAGGTTAATAAAGAGGAAGACCAGGAATTTTCTTTATTCCTCGATATGAGTGCTTAGGGTTCTCTACCTTCATTAGGTAGGGGTAAGGTCAAAGTACAGACTGCCCTCCCCATACCTCACCCGTTGGGAATATACTGGGTCTGTTGTTGTTGTTGTATGAGTGCTTAGGCTACAGAGGATAGTGTCATTATTGGACGCAACGTGGCCATTCTTCATTGCAGAAAAATTGAGGAAAAGGACTATCTGCATTTGTTGGTTTTTATGTGTGAGAGGAAATGATAGATGTCAATCATTTGTTCCTTCACTTTATATTATTATGGTGATGGCAGATGCGGACGAGAGTATAGGAAATAGCTCCCTTATCACTTTTACCGGTCATATGGAGAGAGAAACATAAAAGCTTTTGAAAGAGTTAAAAAGTACTTTTTACAATTGTTTTTTTTGGATACACTTCTGGAGTATAAACAATATTTTCAGTCAGTAGTGATGACTGGATGCTCTATGTTTTTGTGAAATCCTTTACTATGTATATACAGTTTGTATCCAAAAGGTTTTCCCATTACTAGAATTATTAACTTTATTAAAAAAGTGGGATTTGTACAATCTTCTATTTCATCTCCTGTTGGGAAAACGGCAGTTCTTTATGTCGATTTCCAGTTGCTAGGTAAAGTGCTACATTGTAAAATACTAAATTTAATCATCTATTCAGGTGTATGGGACACAATAGAGGATGGGAAGAGGCAGCCTCAATGCTTTCAGGTGTTTCTGTAGAACTAAAGACATGTAATGCTGCTTTGCTCGAAGCCACTGGGAAGTCGTGGGAAGAGGTTTGGTCATTTATCTGTAACACTTGGCTCCTTTTTTCACAGTCCTATTTTTGCAAATTCAATTGCATCATGAATGTCAAAGTAGTATATGGTAAGTTGGTATACAGATTTTCAATGTGAAGTGAAATGGCTATTGGCCCCAAAATAGGGCCCATCATTCCGATTAATTGCTATTTGTGTGGTTGACCTCCTTATGTTGGATTCCCACCTTGTGTCACACCACTATCTACTTTCAGCTTCTGTTTTCAGTTCCCGCTTTCTTCCTGCTCCACAATTTGTTATCTGCTCCACCTATCTTTTAGCCATTGCAAGCTAATTCTCACAATTGGTAGATTTTCAGTACCATTGTAGGAAAAAAATTGAGCTTCATACCCTCTGTGCTTAGACTGACAGTAGTTGATCAATGGATGGGTAAACCCACTCTTTGCAGTAGATCTAATGTGAAAGTTCAAAGAGATGTCAAGGTTACGTGAGCAAGGATTTTGATATTGAAACCCGCAGAGCTGCAGTTTAGATCTGCAGGGGCCAAAAGGTATATTAAAGAAATAAATCTATTTTAACAATTTGCATATAAGCTTATGAAAGAATGTCTCCCTATTGTAGATTTACCAACAGAGGAAGCTTCTTAAGTCAATAAATACTACAGCTGCGACAACCATGCCCAATCCCAAACAAGTTGTGGTTGGCCATATGAATCCATCATACCTCTTATGAATCCTCAGTGATTATATTTTTTTAATTGAACTCATCTCAAGCCTATATTATACAAAATAAAAATAAAAATAAAAAGTACTAGAAGTTCTCCATATGTTTTTTTTGATAAGGTAAAGTTTTGTTGATAGATCATAGAAGTACCAAGATGGTACAGAAAATTACATAAGAAAACATATATCACCTACAAGAACTCCCAATTACATCTTCCCTAGCAAATCCAAAAATTCCATATACTGATCCATATTCTCTAATAAACACGTCTTACACCGAAAAAACAAATTATGTAGACAGGAGTTTTTGTTTCTAGAAATATGATTTTGTTTATTTTCAAAACAAGCACTGTTCCTTTCACTCCAAATGGTCCAGAATATGCATAGTGGGACAGTCCTCCAGCTTTGCTTCTGATTCTTTGTTGTCTTCTGCCCTTGCCAGCTAACCAGTAGACTCCTAATGCTTGAAGGCATAACCCAAGTAACACCACAAAGGTTCAAGAAAAGTTCCCAACACTGATTTTGCAGTTTTACAGTGAACATGGTTGACTGATTCCAAACCTTCACACAGATAGCACCTATTGCTTCCATATTTTCTACTGGCATATGTATCTTGGATAAGGCTAAGAAAATCCTAGAAAGCCGAGGACCTAAAATAAAGGTACGAACATGGCTAATAAAACGTATTCCCAACTAATTGGTATCGCCTATGTAGATCTTTTTCTTCCATTGTGTCCTATCTTTTGCTAAGTCTGCATGAATTCCAATAGATTGTAAGTTCTTAAGCCAATAAATATTTCAGCTATTTATGTCTTTGTTTCTTTTTATTTTGATTGGTTCAATAATTTGAGATAGTACTTGTGACTGGAATTTAGGAGAGCAATGCTGGTAGATTCCGAGTAATATGCTATTGATTTTAGTACTATTTTGCACCCTCTGTCCTCTGAATCTAAAAGTGTCATGAACTAATGACTGCTTTCAGATGGAATATCACTTTACATCTCTTTGTTTTTTCCTTTTTATCACCGTAACTGGTTCTTTGCAACTTGGAATTGTTTCTTGAATATGGAGCTAGGTACGAGCAACCTAAGATTTTGTGAAGTCTAATCATCTTTTGCATTTAAATGTTATGTATTGGGTTATTAGTTATTACCATGTCTGAATGGCAACGCAGACCTTTCTAAAGAGATTACCTTATAGACATATCCACTCTTTAACATTTCAAATGGAATAATAGTTTTAGTTTTTGATAGCCTTTCTTGAAAAGTGTAAGTAGGAAGAAAACTACTTAAAGATGCTTTACTTGTCTGAGAGTAACCACAATTGAATCTCGAGATGTAATGATGATGAGTGTGCTTTATGTAGTTTCACAAGTCGCAAAATGAAGTTTCTAAGATCTTTGAAGTTTTATCTTGTCTGACTTGAGTGCCTTCCTCAGGCATTTTCTCTGGCTGGACCTGGTGGGTGGAAGCTTCAAGGGCTTGTGAAGCCAGACACTGCTGTTTAGAGTTATTTTAGTTAAAGGAATATATAATCATCCATTTGAGGGACCAGCAGCCCAGCAAAATGCAAGATTGAAGCAGACTGGATTACAAAATATTCAATCGTCTGTTGCGAAGCTTATTCAGGTAGCTTACTACCAAAACCACCCACGCCTGCTCAAGGGATAAGACTACTATTCCTCAACATCAGTTGGTGCTTCACTTACTGTTGGCCCTGTCATTGAGATGTAATCGTCTTTTGTACCAAAAGGCTGATTTTCACTCAAAAGATAGACGCTAGCTATGCCAACAATCTCATGTGTAGAATAATTTTGCTGGATAATTCGAGCCAGGTGGACAGCTTGTCTTGCTAGATTTGTAAATTTGAATTTAGCCAAAAGTCTATTAACACGATATTTGAATTTAGCCAAAAGTCTATTAACACCATGATATACCGTCACTCTTTCAGAAACATGGTCAGTGAAGATTCGTATAAGTATGGTCAGTGAAGATTCATATAAGTGCTATAATTGTCGCATAGTTGTTGTCGTGCATTCTTTGTGCCAGTCTTTCCAACTCAAAGCTTGCACAAATTTGGACGGCTTGATTACTGCAAATAAAAGATGGTCAAGGATAGAGCCGACCACGACACAATGGCGAGGAGTCATCTTAAGAAGGATACCGAGGTCAAGCAAGGGGAGGAAGTAAGCAACGGTAGGATAGTTTAGCAATAGATGTAAGGAATATTCCATTGGATATTCCCTAGGTTGTACTTTTTAGGGTTTTTTTGAGGATAACCCTTATAAATAGGAAGAGATAGAGAACAAAAAGGATCTTCTTCTACACTTTTTGATAAGAGCACTTGTAAAGGGTTGACTATAAAGAATATACAAAAACGCTTGTCTTGTTCACTGATTCTGTTGCTCAACACACGTAGTCCACTCTTTGTTTGCAAGGTCCAAAGATTCCCTATCCATTTTCATTTATCTTTATCCTACGTTGCTGTCAGGAAGAAGAATCACCCAAACCATCTAACATTTGGGTGATAAATTCCTCTTTATTACATTTATTGCCATTATTTGCATTTATTGCATGTTCTTATTATAACATTCATTGAATACATATATGACCTTTCTTACTCAAAAACACGATCCCATTCCACGGATCTGTCCACGTTTTTTATCTAGAATTTATTATATCTAACTAGGATTCACCCTCTATTCCCTCATTAATTAGTTTAAAAAAAAGCTTAACACTCTTTGATCAAACAATTTGGCGCCGTCTTTGGGGAGGTTTGTTTACCTTGAAAATGGTAATTACAATTAGATTTGATTTTGTGGTTCTAAAAATACGTGATCTGTTTTTATGCTAGTTGTTAGGTAATGGATACTAAGTGTGAGACTAAAAAATAAGATAAGAACTCAAAAACGGTGTGTTTAAGCAAACCGGGTGGCTGAGAATCGGGGTCTCGAGCCTGGTTATACGGGACCTCGGTCGAGCTCGATACTAAGTTATGGACAACCAGTAAAGGACTAACAGCTTTGGGAGCTTTGATGAAGGCTCTTTATGATCAATAACGAGCAATAAATGAAGAAAAATTAATAGAACACAATAAATGTAAATAATAGAATCAAGGGAGAACATATTTAAGTTAGAGAGCAGAGAGTGTTCTTGTATTCAATATTGTGTGTTTTTTCTCCCCCCTCTAAAAAATAGCAAAGGTCCCCTTTATATAGGAGGAGGGAATCCCATCATAGTACGTATGCATTTATTACAAAGAAATGTAGCTGGTACAGCTACCTAGCGGTCTGGTACAGACTGGTACTGTTCTTGTAGGTGTTGTCAGTTTGGACCACGTGCCTAGGGAACTTACCGTTTATCCATGATAACCATCGATCTACACTGCCCCGAAGTCGATCGTTGGGAACCCTTCGGGGTTGAACCTCGGGTCGTGCCTCGAGCCTTCGGAGACGTGCTTATGAGGCGCCGTGACGACCATAAAATTGGACCCTCCGATTTTCACCGTATACAGATAGTCCCCGCGTTTCTTAGAGTGAAATGATAAGAAAACGACTTCGCTATTGATCTCCTCGAGATTCTCACGATGACGTCAAGCTTACGACGTAAGCTTTTGCGATGACTAAGACATCCCATCAGTTCATCTTCTCAAAAGAATTCATTACACTGCCGGTTTATTCTTCCAAAAAGTGATAATATCGCCGCCGATCGGTTTCCGAAAAAGTGTTGATTGCGCCTGTCGATACGTTTCCCAAAGGCATTGATTGCACCGTCGATTACGTTACCGCCTTTCTATAAATAGAGGGTTACTTGAACCATTGCGTCACCCAGTCATTCTTCAACAGTTTTTAATTTGTGCTGGATTTCCCTTTGCCTGCATTTGTAAAGAATCTGAGCATGTGACTTTACCGATCGGTCCGAATACCGAGCCTGGGCGTAGGAATTTCCTTGGTTCTTGATTGGTTAATATGATATTCCCTGAAATCCTTTGCCTTTCCTCGGACCGAGTCTGGATTGACTTGATACAAACTTAGGCCGCCGGAACTAGCGACTTCGAATTGATCAAGAGTGAGGCCTCGAATTTTTAGAGCAAAACTTAGCCCCCTTAGGCCCCGTTGGTAGTCCTCGAGGGACGGAGTTTCTTGACCACCTGAAATAAAGACAGCCCTCGGGCCTTTTCAAATAGTCCTCGAGTGCGAGTTGATCTGAACTCGGGCGACCTCGAAAACTTGCTTTGAAAAATGAAGATAGCCCTAAGGTGTCATAGATAGACATCGGATGAGGATATGCTCGGACTCGGATTGACCCTGGGATTAAGTAGCCGAGAGAGCGTTTAAATTGATCTGAAGGTAAAAATAGCCCTGAGGCTTTATTAACAATCCTCGAGAGAGAACCGGCCTGGGCTCAGATAGCCCGAGGGCCAAGGAATCGGGTGAATGACCCGCGCTTGTAATAGCAAAGGTCCTCGAGATCGGGTACCATCTCAAGGCTTAGTTTTATATGGATAGCTCCTTAGAGCTCATAGGTATAGCAATGGGGATCCTCGGGATCGGGCACCATCTCGGGGCCAGGTTGACCCCCCATTTGGAGTCCGTTCTGTAATACCAAAGGTCCTCGAGATCGGGCACCATCTCGAGGCTAAATTGGTGTCGACAGCTCCTTAGAGCTTACATTCGCTTTGACGGAGATCCCCGAGGTCGGGCACTACCTCGAGGCTTAGATTGATATTGATGGCTCCTTAAAGCCTATAGTTACGGTAGTAGAGACCATCGAGATTAGGCACCATCTCGAGGCTGGATTTATACGGCAATCTCCGACCCTTCGAACGTTGTATGACAGCTTACTTGCATGGCACGGACATGAAGCGCCCGGGATGGTCCCGTCGGTACACTTCTCCGAAAGCGATAATGGCCTAATTAGAATTAATTGGCGTTCAGAGTAGGCGGACAGTTGTCGTTCGCTCTATAGTGTGGAGAGACTGCGGATGGGGAGAAAAGGTGGTATTTCAGGTACCTTCCCCGGAAGAGAGCATCATGGATCATGCAGAGGGGTTTTTGAACGTATATTCGTACCCTTTTACATTAGGACCTCTCAATAGGGTTATGCTCGACTTCTGTCGGAGGTATCGGGCTACCCTGGCATAGGTTCATCCGTCGTTCTGGAGGGTAGTATTGATGATGAGGTTCTTTGCAGAGGAAGCAGGGCTTGAGTTTACCCTTAGCCATCTCATCAGGCTATACCGGCCCTTTCATCATCGAGGCCTGTTAATTTTGCGATGTCGATCCACCAGGCCCTTCGTTGTCGACGATGAAGAAGATGGGGATCGGGGGTGGATGAGTTGATTCATCCGAGTACGGACTGTCGATATTATCCCTGTGGAGTTCCTGCCATTTCCTGAGGAATGGAATTTTACACGTAAGTGGTACACTTGTGTTTTTATTGTTTCTGCTTACGGTGGAGATGGATTCCGTAAATACCCTTTCCTTTCCCTTTTTGTAGCAATCCCGTGGATGCCATACGAGGTCCCCGAATTGACGGATTGGGCTTGGAAGCTGGCAGCCCGCTTGACTTATGATGAGCGCAAGTGGCGAATTCTCTCTAAGGGTAGATGGGAGGCAAAACATCACGGTACGTGCTGTGTGGTTTGTTCTCTTTGAAAGGTACTTTCTTTTTATGCGCACTGACTCCATCACCGTAGGTATTGGGGATTTTCTGACATGAGACCGTGCCCCTTCGGAGAGGAGGATGGTTCGTCAGCTTTGGGATCGAGGATAATAACAAATGAAAGGAACCCTCGTGGGGCGAAGGTGCTCATAGCGAGGAAACTCCCGCCCGAAGGCTCAGAGAAGATGCATCAGCTGAGCTCACAGCACCCGAGGCTTCCGTCCTTAGAGAAATGGTTCCTCCTCTACCGCCATCTTCTTTTTCCATTGAAGGTACTTCGAGGGACAAGGATTTTTTGCCGTTGTCTTCTTCTCCCGCCAAAGGTACTTCAAGGGATGCTCAAAGCCAGGGGCCGCCTAACTCAAGCGAGGTATCAAACGACCATATTCCTTTTGGGAGCGGTTTTACCGGGGCCGATGAGACCAGGCCGGTGGATGTGTGCTCAACTTTTGAGGAGGCTCAGCGGCTCTGATCTGTGGTGAGTTTTGGCCGATCGTATTAGTTTTTCAGTTTTGCATTTTCATTTTCTTAATGAGTTCCCTTTTTATAGGCCTTTGACAAGCTTAACTCTGAGCTTCTTCGCCGTGAAGCCAGGTTGCGAAAAGACTTGGATGGGGAGAAATCCCTCAGGCTTCTTTGTAACAAAAGAGCAGAGGAGTTGGCATACCTGCGGTACGAGGCAAATCGGAGCCGGAACTACGAAATCTACCTCGAGGGACAGGTATCTTTTGTTTCGAGGGGGCATATGTTTCTTCTTCTACCCTCTATTTTGACACTTCAGTTGCAGAGAAAGACGGAGGACCTGGAACGCCTTTGGGGCGAAGTCAGTCAAGTCAAGTGTGAGTGCTATGAGCTAAAGGCTCAGGCAGATGCCCAAGTTGCGGCCAAGAGGGATGCTTTGGCCAAGGCTTCCGCCCTCGAGGTGCAACTCCGGAATGCTTGTGAAAATAGCTCGGTCCGAGCGAACATGATTGCAGGGCTCTAGTCTGAGCTCTTGGAGATGAAGGACGAGGTTGTGGACGCCCGAGCTGAAGCTGAAGAGATTCGAGCTAAGGCCGATAAGAAAGTGGCCGTCTATTTAAAAGATGTTGCTGATGCTCGAGCTGAGCTGAGAGGGGCTCTCGACCGAGAGAGTAGAAGCAAAGAATATGCTCGGTGTAAATCTCGGAGGGAAACCCTCGAAGAGATTCATGCTAGGGGCTTCGATATCTCGGAACAGATAGCGCAGGCCAAGGCGGATGAATATGATGCCAAATTCCTCGTATTTGATGCCGAAGATAATGGAGAAGAGGCCGATGGGGCCGCAGTCCCCGAGGGGAAATTAGACTAGGCTTTTCCTGTTTGATTCTTTGTACATTGTTCTTAGAGAACTTTGTAAATGTAGCCTTGCATTGTTTCATACGTGCGTATATGTATAGAAACCTTTCGGTTTTCTCCTTCCATGAATTTCTGTTTGCTTGCGTATGTCTTTCTTTTATACGTTGGTCGATGATTGGCCAGGTGAACTGGACTTCGAGTAATGAACCTCAGGTGTATAATTCGGCCCTGAGGCTCGTTTGGCTGGCCCGTAGGCTTTTGCGCATTTGGTCAGCACGACCTCTGATCTAAGCTGGCGACAAGGGCTCTTATGTATTTAGGTCGGTACGACCTTTAGTTTAAGCTGGCGACAGTGGCTCTTATGTGTTAGGTCGGTACGACCTTTCAATTTAGGCTGGCGGTAGTGGCTCTTACGTATTTGCCCTTAGGCATTTTTTAGTTAACTGTTTCGGGCTCAGTCTCCGAGTCGGATTTCGACTCGAGCTCATTGACCCTCAAGTTTTTGAATTTTAAGCTGGCTCTTAGGCTCTTACGCGTCGGGTCGGTACGACCTCTAATTTTAAGCTGGCGACACTGGCTCTTACGCATTGGGTCGGTACGACCTCTAATTTTAAACTGGCGACAGTGGATCTTACGTATTAGGTCGATACGACCTCTAATTTTAAGCTGGCGACAGTGGCTCTTACGCATTGGGTTGGTACGACCTTTAATGTAGGCTTTATTTTTCCTCGTTAAAGACTTTTTGAAGTTTTTGTGTTCGCCCGACTCTTCGACGGCTCGATGAGAACCTCGATTGTGAGCCGTTGTCTAGCGATAAATGAGCACCTCAGGAGGTTTTGCTCGATGGCTGAATTGTTTCGAAGCCTATTGTTTGGAGCTGATATGATCGAAGCTCTTTTGCTTATTACGAGGGTAGCCTGATTAACCGGTTCTTTTCGAAGTTTTTTCGAAGTAATTGAAGGCCTGTGATTTTATAGCGACGGTCAGGCGTCCCCGAGTCGCGTGAGTTTGGCCGGAGCCTTGTGACCGTAGTCATTGCGTGGCCTTTCAGTCCCCGAGTGAAGTAGTTTCGGCATCTATATCGAGGGTATGCCTTTTTAGGGGTCTTATAAGTTCAGATATATAGCCTTAACTTTAAGATCGGGATTATGCCTTTTGTAAGGTCTTACAAATTTTAACATGCCTTACTTGAGGTCTTATAGATAAGTTACTTGGTACAAGTATGGTTCATGCCTTGCTTGAGGTCTTACAGATAAGTTACTTGGTACAAGTATGGTTCATGCCTTGCTTGAGGTCTTACAGTTTTGGTGTTGCCTTATAGAGGTCTTATATTGTTGATAATGCCTCGTGGAGGTCTTACATTTTTTAGTATTGCCGCATGGAGGGCTTTCGGGCTCGAGGTTGCCCGCTTGGGGTCTTACGGCCTTGAGTTTCTGATAGCTCGATGGGATGATAGTCGACGACAGTCCCCGAGACGTCGACCGTTTTTTGGCTCTAGAGCCATTCTTTGTAAACTTGGTGTTGCTCATTGAGGGCTTACGAGTTTGAAGTTTCCGACCCGGAGGTCATATGGCTTTGAGTTTTTGGTGTCAGTCCCCGAGTATTCGGAAGATTTTTTGGCTCTGGAGCCGTTTCTTGTGAAAGTAGCATACTCCTTTGAAGCGCAAAGCATTTTGATGGAGGAAAAAATATTATTCGATTACATGGTACAAGTATACATATTTTTTTTGTCAAGGGTTTGGTTCTTCTATGCGGACACGGTTCATTCGACCGTTTGGCCCGGTACATCATTTTCCTATCGAGACCCTTTGTGGCTCATCTTGACTTCTTTGAAAAGGTGATCTCCCGGGGGGATGCCCCCCAATATTCGAGATTGATTGAAGAGAAGCCTTGAATACTTTTTGAGTTCTCCTTAGGTAGCATATCGTTAAAAACCTTGCCGGTAAAATCCTTCTTGGGATAAAACCCGATCAAAGGAAACGTATGATTTGAAACCTAAGGTCTTCGAGCCAGACAGCGCTTCGACTGTTCTGATCGAACACCTGCACAAAGGTTAGTGTAAGGTGTAAATAAAAGGGGAGACGGTTACACCTTAGTGGTGATGGCGCTACGAGCCTTAATATGCTTCAAGCGTTTGCTCCGGGGACGCGGTACGGTCCTTTGTTTGTTTTATTCGGGTATAGCCGAGAATGTGTCTCGTGATTGCTACTTCACTGTTTGCTTATCCTTTGGCTCCTTCGATGTTGAAGGCGTCGATGGCGGTGCCACGTCGTGCACCGCAAACATCTCTCTTACTGCGTGCTGTTCTCCGTACACGGTTTTTATTCTGTCCCTTGTCGGAAACTTCATCATTTGATGAAGAGTGGATGGTACTGCTCTCATGCAGTGTATCCATGGCCTCCTGAGCAAGGCATTGTATCTCATGTCTCCTTCAATGACATGAAACTTGACATTTTGTGTTGTTCCGGCCACGTTGACCGGGAGGGTGATTTCCCTTTGGTTGTCTCGCTCGCCATATTGAATCCGTTGATGACTCGAGAGGCGGGCACGATCTGGTCGAGCAGTCCGAGCTGCTCCACGGCCCCCGACCTGATAATGTTAGCCGAGCTACCTGGATCCACAAGTACACGTTTAATTTGAAATGTATTCACAAGAAAAGAAATTACCAATGCGTCGTTATGAGGCTGAGACAGGGTCTCGATGTCCTCGTCGCTGAATGTGAGGGCGTCCTCGGGTATGTAACCTCGAGTCCGCTTTTCCTAGGCGACGGATATTTTCATTCGTTTGACAATGGGTTCTTGCGGTATGTCGATGCCTTCCAAGATCATGTGGATGACATGTTACGACTCATCTGTTTCATTTTTCCTGTTCGCTTCTCTTTCTCGGAACTGATTTTTGGCTCGGTCGCTAAGGAACTCTCGGAGGTGCCCTTTGCTGAGTAGCCTGGCTACTTCTTCTCGGAGTTGTCTGCAATCTTCGGTCCTATGACCGTGTGTGCCGTGAAATTCGCACACTAAGTCAGGGTTCCTCTGTGACGGATCTAATAGTACAGGTCTTGGCCACCTGGTGTCTCTGATTTTGCCGATGGCAGATACGATGTCCGAAATATCAACGTTGAAGTTGTATTCAGATAGGCGGGGTGCCTCCGTCGGTCCTGTGTGCCTGTCGAATCCGACTCTGCCTACAAGTCCCCAAGGATTCTGACCTCGATCCATTCTTCGATCGTTTCGGGGTATGTTACGCCTTGGGGCTGTCACACCTCCTTTTTACCACCCGAGAGGGGGTATAAGGGAGTTTTTCAAATTTAAGTGACATTAATCGAGATGGGATTATTTTATTAAATTTAGAGTCGCCACTTGGGATTATTTATTATGGTGTCTCAAGTCACCAGTTTATTTTAGATCCCAAATCGAGGAAAATCGACTTTATTAAAAAGTCTGCGAAACTAGAAAACTAGGTAAGGAATTCTGTTAACCCGGGAGAAGGTGTTAGGCATTTCCGGATTCCGTGGTTCTAGCATGGTCGCTTAACTATTAATAATTGGCCTAATTATCTGATTTACTACATGTTTTAAGCCTATTGTGCATTTTTAACTTTATAATCGCCTTTTATTTATTTTAACCTGCTTTTTAGGATTTATGGAATTATTTCTTGAACAAGTTACGATTATCGTACACTTGCCGTTTTGGAATACACCGCAAACCACGCTACATGAAATGCACCCGCGATTCGCGATACGTTTATTTTATTATTGTTCAAAGTTGTTACGATCGGGTCACATGAAATGCACACCCGATTTTGGGGATTAGGTATCATAACTATGTCACGGGAACCGTACCCATTGTCACGATAGTTAATTGCGTGCCTAAAGCAAACTACAATGTTCAAATTATTTCCTAAGCTATTTTGATTGTTATATAAATCTAAAGCAACGTCTAATGATAAAAGGACTTAATTAAAGCATGGCTTTAAAGGTTATAAGCCCAAGATAAAATGAAGCAGCCCAATTGGGCTATTTGGCAAAGGATGGCCCAGTCGCTGCTCTTCAATGACTGGGCCCATTACGAGTGTGTGCTTAGTACCCATTAAAATTCATCTAAGATACACATTTATCCAAAGTTGGAATCCAGCTCATTTCAATGTAAAAAATCAGAATATAATTCGAGTATTGGAACTAATTACACTACACGTGATTTACAATACATAAAAGAAATGAATTTATACTATAGTTCAAAAAAGAGAAGCCCACGGCTGGGGTCAAGCTGCTAGGCTTAATGTCCAGGCCCAATGTACTAGGCGCGAACCCGCTTTGGGTTGATACCCCAAACTGGGGCAAACCACAAGTCTGGCCCAATACTGAATCATAAGGCATGGCTTTGTTTTAACATTTAGCCTATAACCTAAACCATTTCAACATTATACTGATATCACAAAATACAGTACTAGGCATGAGTTCTACTAATCTCCCAACAGGGATGGAATTAATCACAATTCACGAACTTAGAACTTAATTAGTTATAATGCATCAGGTAAAAATGGGCTTTCAAAAATCAGAAAATTAAAATGTGATCCATTAATACATAAACTACTACATTAGTAACTAATCTATTACATCAGAATTCATTTTTTTGGAAGGAATACATCAACTAATTCAATATCTAGGAAATTAATAGCTGAGTGAACTCTTGCCCTTCTTTTGGATATAATCGATCCAACCAAGGCCCAGTCCAGCACATGGAGCCATCAACTTCAGCATGGTAGCAATAGCCAAATTCCAGCTCTAGGCTTGAAAACATACCGATTTGGCCAACTAGTGACCAAATCCACAAGTTATAGCCCATGACCTCAAGTAAAACACTATGTTATTATCATGTGAGCAGAAAAAGAAAAGAAAACTACAACAGCTATGTATGCAGAATCAGTTTTTGATACTGTGAAATTTTAACTAAGAGAACAACTTCAAACAAACCACTGAAGTCAACACTTCCCATTTTTAATAGAAAAAGCTACAAGTATTAATGTACTAACCAAACTACTTACACTAGATCAATTCAAACATTACACTCACCCATATCAATGTAATCAACAACCACATGAAAAGATACTCATTTATCACATGTAATTTGTAATTTTTGGTCTTATAATACTTAAACAAAGCAGTACATGAGGAGAGCTGAAATCAGTACCTTGAAAACAAGTAAAAACCCAGCAGAAAAACAAGTGAAAATGCTGGCTGAAAACTTAGAGATGGAGCAGAAACCAAAACCAAACAGCAGCTGTAGAAACCAGCCTAGAAAATCAAGAACCAGCACTCAAACTTCTCGAAGATCAGAGTATAAGAAAAACTAGCCTAGAAATATAACTCGAAAACTGAAGTTTTTAGCCAGAAAAAGTTTCAGGAATTTTTCTTTGTATTCTGAAGTTTTTTTTGGTCAAGATATGCTCATGAATCTGTGTCCAGAAATGAGGGAATAACTTTCCTTTTATAGAGTATGCCAAATTAGCATCAAAATGGCATATTTTACCCTAAATTCCCTAAGTGTCAGATAGTACAACATATTTGGACAGCTGTCTGTCCTTTTTCAACCCAATTCCAGCAGTTTTCATACTGGAAATGGGGACAGCTGTACCAATGCTAGAACCTTCTGATTTTTACTTAATGTAAAATCCAAATTTACCCCTTCAATTACTGATTAGTTCAATTATACCCTAAGTCCTGATCCTAATTTGATTTCAAAGACCCTTTTAGGACCTTCTAGAACCAACTAGGTGACTCTACATTAGGGGTTCCTAAACTTGTTTCAATTTGTCCCTTTAATTCTGAATTTTAGGCTTAAGGGTACCTAGGGTTTAATTCAAACTATTTAAACCTAGTTAATAGGTTCATCTAATTATTCTTAAATAACACACTAAATTTAGAACTTGTAGCCAAAACAACAATCAAACAAAATAGAATGTTGATGCCAAGAAAACCTAGACATTAACCTAACCAACTTGCAAATCAGACAAAGTAATCAACTAAAGCTAATGTTTCTAATGGCTAACCAGAAATAGGTCAAGTAGCTTGTTGATTAACTCCTAAAACTATTCTAATCAACTTTAAACTAAACATTGAATATCAAACAAACGAATATAAGAGAGAAGCAAACACAAAAGAAAAACAGAACAGTCAATTTTATCAAAACCCAAAAAAATTAAACCTAATTAACCTAACTTTATGAAATCGAAATTAGGCTTCAAATACTTATGAAATTCAGCATGCCTTAATTGATCTAAACAACGGATACAAACATGCAAAGTCCAACAAGCAGTAAAGAACTAACACTAAATCATGCGGGCTTAAATGAGGAGAATGAACATAAAAAAAGGACAGGAGATACAATAAAAGAAAAAAGGAACACCTCAGGTTCGTTTTCGAATGGCCAGTAAGCACTTGGTCGGAGTCCGGTAAGTCTTGAAATAAACCAAAACTAATGCCAATCGATTGTTCTTGTCAAGAACAATCGATTGGTATGAACTTTGGCTCAAATCGAGCCTTTGAAACCGAAAAAAAGGACGGATTAGGGTTATGGTTTTCTTTCAGAATTTTAGATCTGAAATTGGGACAAATGGGTAGAGATTTCAGAGAAATCAGTGGTAGATATAGGATGAGGAGGTTATGGTGGTTAACTGGTGTTAATTTGGATGGGATTGGAGGTGGTTCGCCACCGTGAGGCGATTTCAGGTCGCCGGACCACGGCGGAGGCGGTGAAGTATGTTAGGGCGGCTAGGGTTTCTTTTGTGAGAGAGATGGGGAGGGGAAACGAGACCGTCTTTAGGGTTTAAGGGGGAGGGGGGTTCGGACAATTTTAAGGGGAATGGGTGATCAGTTCCGAGCCGTTGGATCAAAAGAATCCAACGGCTGTGATTGAAAGACGGGGAAACGTCGTCATTTTAGGTTAGTGGGAAACGGACCGGGTGGACTGGTCTTTGGGCTTGGGGGTTTGAACGGGTAAAAGGGAATTGGGCCACCAGATTTTGGTCTCTGGGTGGCCCAAATTTGAAATACCAGCCTGCTGGCCCAAGGACATGTGAAGTTTTGAAGAATGACAAATGAACTCAGTCATGGACCAGGTCCATCATTTGCAGCACAATGATGATCAACCTACACATGTGAAATGCATGTGAAGGAGATAAGTCTCATTGATTAAGCAGCAAATATCTCCTGATCTGATCGAAAAGGTTGCATATGGGATAAGGAGAGAAAGTCTCCTTATGTGAAGATAACACAATCCAGATAAAAGATAGTGTTGGAGTTTGTGTTGTATAAGGACTCAACCTCGATGGAAGATCAGAAATTGAGTTTTAATCAAACTCTAATTACTAACTCATTAAATAACAGTGATTGTTCTCTTTTACAGGTATTGCACAAACGCAGAAGTTAAACTAAATTGAGAGCAAAAGAGCGAGGCAATTTTGCAAGCAATTTATGTGAAATTTGAGTGTGCATTCCTGAAGCTTCTTGAACGAGATAGAAGAACCAATTCCATTGTGTCTTTCTTTATTTCTAGTTCAATTGTAGTAGGTGTTTATATTGGACCTTTCAGCTTTATCTAGAAGCAATTGTATTAGGTACCTAGAGTATTCAAGTTAGAGTTAACTTGAAGTTGTGGTAGCAATTGAAGCTGTGTGCTACAACGGGATTAGAGTTAATCCTTAGGTTTACAAAGAGTTTTGTAAATGCTGTTTTGGCTCAGTGATTTTAGTGGAAGTTTGGGAAAATCCTACTGAGTAGTAGGTCGTGGTTTTTTCACCTTTTGAGCCAGGTGTTTTCCACGTAAAAATCTTTGTGTTCTTTATTTTATGTACTTATTATTCCGCAAACAGTAGAGTTAGTATACCTAGAAGAACCGAGTTCTTCTAGAGCGCAAAATTGGGTACCACCCAAATCACCCCCCTCTTGTGTGGTATTGACGTATAAAACATCAATTGGTATCAGAGCAGGTTATCCTTGAAGAGGCTAACACTTTAGGAAAAGATCAACATGAGTGCACCACCTGGGAACTGGGAAGGGCAATCCACTGCTGGTCCTCCACTTTTTAATGGACAGTACTATTCTTGGTGGAAGAACAGGATGAGGGATCACATCATAGGAGAAGACTATGAACTTTGGGGCATAGTCACTGATGGTCTTCTAGCAACTACAAAGAAGAATGCTGAAGGAATGGATGTGCCAAAGACAAGAGCTGACTGCACTGCTGAAGACCTAAAGAAGTGGAAGAAGAATGCCAAGGCCAAGAAATGGCTTGTATGTGGACTAGGTCCATATGAGTACAGTAGAATTCAAAGCTGTACCACTACTAAGGAAATCTGGGACACTTTGCAAGTGGCTCATGAAGGAACACCTCAAGTGAAGAGGTCCAGAGGAACACTGCTGTATTCTCAATATGAGAATTTCACCATGAAGGAAGGAGAAACCATCCAATAGATGTATACAAGGTTCACCACACTGACAAATGAACTTAAGTCTCTTGGGAGGATTATCCTTGAAGAAGACAAAGTTGAGAAGATTTTAACAAGGGTTCTGCCACTCTCTTGGGAAAGCAAAATTACTGCTATCCAGGAATCAAAGAATATTGCTACTTTCAAGCTGGATGAACTAATTGGAAACCTTACTGCCTATGAACTAAGAAGACAAACCATGAAAATGGATGCACCCAAGAAGGAAAGGAGTCTGGCTCTCAGAATTGCTGAAGGTTCAGATCTGGAGGATGATGAAATGACTATGATAACAAGAGATTTCAAAAAGTACCTGATGAGAGGAAAGGGATCTTCAAGAGGTACAACCTTCAACAAAACAAGGGCTCCTAAGAAACAGACCAATGAGGGTTGCTACAAGTGTGGTTAGACTGATCACATGATCAAGAATTGTCCTCAATGGGAAATTGAGTGGAAAAAGGAAAGGGCTGAACGAAGGAACAGGAAGAAGGAACAGGTTCAACCAAAAAGGAACAAAGGTTCAACAAAGGCTATGGTTGCTGCCTGGGGAGAAACATCAGATGAGGACTCAGAAGATGAAGCTGGAAATGAACAAGCGCTTATGGCCATTGGAGAATCAGATGATGAACAAGAGGTAAGTATTCTTTATCTCAAAGACAAGATTAAATTCCTGTCTAAAGAAAGGTTGTCTGAACTATTGCTAGACTTCATTGATGAGTCTGGGATAATTAACAATGAGAAGGAAGAGCTGTCTAAGGAATGTGTGATTCTAAAAGCTAAGTGCAAAAATCTAGAGTCTAGGGCTAATGAGAGTGAAAATAAAAATACTGAGTTGAAGAACCAGGTTCTTGAACTTGACACTAGTATCCTAGAACTTAGATCTGAGAACTCAAAGCTGAAACTAGGAACAGGAAAGAAGAAAGATGATCACACATACCTCACCCTAGAAGAAAACTTAGGAAAAATGAAGGATGAGCTGTATAGGAAGGATGAGCAGATAAGAGTATTGAAAGAAGATCTAGGGAAGGTAAAACATGAACTAGACAGAACTTGCAAATGGAACAAGGCTTCTGATGCACTCTCCTGGCTACAAGAACATCATAGTAGCAACAAAAGAGGAATTGGCTATGGGACTCAAGCACCTAAATGGGATCCTAAAAGCAAGTACCTCATTCTTCCTGAGAACAAAATCTGCACACACTGTGGCAAGACTGGTCATTACAAAAATGAATGTAATGCAAAAGAAAAGGCCAGTCAAAAGAACAAAGTTTTTGTTCAAGAAAAAAATAGGCTGCCTGGGTGGGCTAGAAGGAATCTGATTTATCCCTTTGCCTATAGAAAAGGACCCAAACTAGTTTGGGTTCCCAAGACTAACCCCTGATCTCTTTTTGCAGGTCCAAGTGAAGGGAAGTAGCCAAATATGGTACATGGATAGTGGCTGCTCAAAACATATGACTGGAAGCAAGAACCAGTTCCTTTCACTTGAGGGCTTAAAGGGAGGTAATGTCTCCTTTGGAAATGGGAAGAAAGGTGAGATTATTGGGGTTGGAAAGGTAGGTAAACAGACTCTCACTCCATTGAGAATGTCTACTTGATAGATGGCTTGAAATATAGCCTGATTAGTGTGTCACAACTGTGTGACAAAGGTAACCTTGTAGCATTCACCTCTACTAAATGCTTTGTGATTAACCTTACCACTGACAAGATTGTTTTGTAGGGAAGGAGAGTTAATAATATTTACATTGTAGATTTGTCTACTCTCACAGAAAATGAACTAACATGTCTAAGTGTGCTGGAAAATGATCCCCTCCTGTGGCACAAAAGACTTGGTCATGCCAGTCTGAATCAGCTACACAAATTAGTCTCTAAGGACTTGGTGATAGGATTACCCAACATCAAGTTCAAAGAAGACAAAGTTTGTGAGGCCTGTGCAAGGGGGAAGCAGGTAAGATCATCCTTCAAAAGCAAGAAAATGGTAAGCACAACCAAGTCGTTGGAACTGGTCTATATGGATCTCTGTGGTCCAATGAGAACCATGAGCAGAGGTGGAAAGATATATATAATGGTGCTTGTTGATGATTATTCTAGATTTACCTGGGGTTCTATTTCTAACTTCTAAAGATGAAGCATTTGACATGTTTACTGTAGTTGTTAGAAAAACTCAGAAACAATTAGGAAATCAACTTGCTTCCATTAGGTCTGATCATGGAACTGAATTTGAAAATTTTAAGTTTGCTGAATTCTGTGATGAAAATGATATAGATCATAATTTCTCTGCCCCTGGGACTCCTCAGCAAAATGGAGTAGTTGAAAGAAAGAATAGGACTCTTGAAGACATGGCTAGGACTATGCTTCTTTCTAGTAAGTTGCCCCATAGCTTCTGAGCAGAGGCTGTAAACACTGGATGTTACATTATAAATAGATGCATGACCAGACCTCTTGTAGAGAAGACTCCCTATGAATTACTAAAAGGGAGAAAACCAAATATATCCCATCTTAGGGCATTTGGATGTAAGTGCTTTAAGCACAATAATGGAAAGGACTCCCTAGGCAAGTTTGATCCCAGAAGTGATGAGGGAGTATTCTTGGGATATTCTTCACATAGCAAAGCATATAAAGTGTTCAATAAAAGAACTTTGTGTGTAGAAGAAAGTGTACATGTAGTATTTGATGAAACTAACATTCTTTCTGAGAGACAGGAACATGAAGATGAAGCCATTGGATTGGTAAAGGATTTGACTGAAGCCTCAGCACAAGTCAAAGTGGCACCAAAAGAAGGAACAGGTGATGGAACAGGTTCTTCCATCCAGGGCAACCTGACAGGGGGAACTAATCAAAGAGGAATTGAAATAAATCCCCTAAAAGAACCTGTTCATGACCCTGTTCCTCAGCAACAGAACATGGGAGAAACATCTAGCAGAAACCAGTTGGTTGTGAAACCTCACAAGTATCAAAGTTCTCATCCCATTGAGAACATTATCACTGATCCAACATCTGGAGTTAAAACTAGATCACAATTAAAGAATCTGTGTGCTTTTGATGCATTTTTATCTCTTATTGAACCTAAAAATGTTGTTGAGGCTTTGCAGGATGCAGATTGGGTCAATGCAATGCAAGATGAACTCAATCAATTTGAGAGAAGTCAAGTTTGGCATCTAGTTCCAAGGCCCAAAGATAGATCAGTTATTGGTACAAAATGGTTCTTTAGGAACAAACTTGATGAAGATGGAACTGTAACAAGAAACAAGGCAAGACTGGTGGTCCAAGGTTACAGCCAAGAGGAGGGCATAGATTATGATGAGACTTTTGCTCCAGTTGCAAGACTAGAGGCAATCAGACTTCTCATAGCCTTTGCAGCACATATGGAATTCACTCTTCATCAGATGGATGTCTAAATGGCTACCTGAAAGAAGAAGTGTTTGTGAAACAACCTCCAGGGTTTGAAAGCAAGGAATGTCTTGAGCATGTGTACAAGCTAGACAAGGCTCTCAATGGACTCAAGCAGGCCCCAAGAGGATGGTATGAACGACTATCCAAATTCCTGCTTGAACATGGATACAAAATAGGTAAAATTGACAGTACCTTATTCTTAAGAGAAAAAAGTAAGGATCTCCTTGTGGTACAAATTTATGTTGATGACATAATCTTTGGGGCCACTACTGATAAGCCAAGTAAGGACTTTGCAAAACTAATGGGGAGTGAGTTTGAAATGAGCATGATGGGTGAGCTTAACTTCTTCTTAGGCTTACAGATCAAACAAAGTCCAAATGGAACCATGATCCATCAGCAGAAATATGCAAAGGAGCTAATCAAAAAGTTTAAAATGGAAGAATCTAAAGAAATAGACACACCCATTGCAACTTCCACTAAATTAGATGTTGATGAACCTGGTTCATCAGTTGATCAAAAGTTGTATAGGGGTATGATTGGTTCACTCTTGTATCTTACTGCTAGCAGACCTGACATTGTTTTCAGTGTAAGGCTTTGTGCTCGCTTTCAGGCTAATCCTAAAGAGTCTCACTTGTCTGTTGTCAAGAGGATACTAAGATATTTGAAAGGCACCACTGATTTGTGTCTTTGGTATCCCAAAGGTAGCAATTTCAATCTAGTAAGATACGCTGATGCTGATTATGCAAGTTTTCTAGTGGATAGAAAGAGCACATCAGGTATGGCACCACTTCCTTGGTTCATGTCTTGTGTCATGGGCTACTAAAAAGCAAAATTCAGTGGCCTTGTCAACTGCTGAAGCTGAATATGTTGTTGTTGCTTCTTGTTGTGCTCAATTGCTATGGATCAAACAGCAGCTGGTAGATTTTGGTATTGAAGTTGGTTGCATTCCTATATTCTGTGATAACACTAGTGCTATAAGTATGACAAAGAACCTTGTTCATCATAAGAGGACTAAGCACATAGATGTTAGGCACCACTTCTTAAGAGATAACTATGAGAAAGGATTAATCTCCATAAAATTTTGTGCTACTGATAAACAAATTGCTGACATCTTCAATAAAGCACTAAGTAGAGAAAATTTTGAGAGGAACAGGTTGGAATTAGGGATGATTAAGATCACCTAATAGGTCCAGTTCAGAATGCACAATGAAAAAGAATATATTGAAAAAAAATGAAAAAATTTATTCTTTTTGGCTAGAAATTCTGAACTTTTGTAAATATCTAGATTAATTTTTGCTCAGCTTCATACTTTAATTAGTATACTCCTGTGACATGTGTATATATGGTTCACTAATCTCTTACAAAGTTTTTTCTATTATGATATTGAGGCATGTTCAAGAGGATTCTATATGAAAAACCTGGTTCATCAGTATGAGTTCATATGAAAGCTTAGTTATGTTTTCAATACTTTGCATAATTAGAAAGATTAACAATTCAATCATGAGCAGAAGTCCTATACTTGACAATTACTAGAAAATTCTATCCGTTGAGGCAGTAAACTAGTTTCGTCCGTTTAGAACTCTAAAATTGTGATTTTTGTGTAATATCTAGGGAAGCCAAATAATCATTAAAAGTTTGGAATTACAGTTTGATTAGACTTCTATTTGACCTCTGAAAAGCTGCCGTTACTGAATTAATGTCTATTTCACTTTAAATATACACCACATCTTTAATCTTCTTCATTATTCTTAAACCGTCAAAAATTTGTTCTTCAACTCCAATTGCTCTCTTCTCCAAAATTCCCAAATCAACTCAAGAAACGAACAAAAATGTCTAACCCACAAGATCATCCCGATTCTCCTCCACCACCATCTCCCTCAAATTCATCCTCATCTACTCCTCCTAATGAATCCCCAAAACCCAAGCTTCGAAGGCAAGTGAAAGAAAGCCCAGCTAAAGAGTCTCACTCCAGTTCTGAGTCCGAATCCTTTCAATCTGCAAGTGAAGGTGAAGGACATGGGTCTTCTAACACTGAGAAAACTCAAGAAACCCCTGCTGAGGTAAGTTCTTCTGTGGTTGAAAACCAAGAAACTAGGTTTGTGCTGGTTGGCCCCATTAGAAATGTTGAGTTGCCTGAGATGCGTAGGAGTGGAGGTAAAAAGAAATCTGAAAAAGAAAATGAGAGAGAGGGTGCATGTGGTGAAGAGAGGGGAAAAGGGAAAGGAGAGGTTCTTGCTATATATGGGGTTGCAGAAGAGAGTGGCATAAAGTCAGGGGGAAGTGGTTCTGGGGAAGCAGCTGAAGGATTGGTTCATCTAAGCAAACAAAGAGATAAACCTGGTTCATCTGCTGAGGAAACTCTGGCTGACCTTCTGAAAAGGGTTGGGGCAAGTTATGACCCAAAGAAATGCAAAGCTACCTCACAAAAGGCCCCAACTGTTACCAAGCCACCCAAGAAAAGAAAGACTTCATCCCCAAAACTTAGGCAGAATAGGTAAAGACCCCCCTAAACTTGATACTTTTTAATGAGTGTACACCTTAACTATACAGGATTTTAATTACCCCCCTATGCTTACTTTTTCGCATTTTATTACCCCCTAACCTGCCACATGGCAGTTGAAGTTTGTCCAAATGGCTGAGTGTGCGTGGGGAGTATATTTTTTGCCACATCAGTTGAATATTTACCATCTTTAACGGTAATATTCTCCCCCCAACAGTAACAACCCCTATTTATTGGCTTCTTATCCTCTTCTTCAGCAACAAACTTCTCACAATATTTGTCCAGCCAAATTTCATTTCCCCTAACATTTTGGCTCTTATTTTTTGCCCAAATAACATCTATTTTTTCAACAGCTGGAAGATAGAATATGAATGTACTTTGTAGATGTGGCAAGCCAGCTCCTTTAAAAGTTGCGTGGACTCTGGTATTGACAAGTGGTCACAGTCGACATTAGTCACATGTTCAACCCTACCCCCAACATATAGAGGTCCTACCTCACTCACCTATATCCCACCAATTTTCTATCTTAGATTCAGATACTTAGTATCCATGAGACCCTACACAACAGTAAGAAAAAGGAAAAACAACTCATCAAGACAGAAGTTTGAACAATTATATATAGAAGATTACAACTTCGGTACAGACCCCCAAAAATCAACAAACAAATAGCAAACCCCTAATTTTACCCCAATCAACTTGCATGCAAAAGTCACAATCAATATAAAACCCCTGATTTTACCCTAACAGAAAGAGAAACACATACCTTCAAACTCAAAGTGAAAACAACTGAAAAATTGGCGATAATCACAGATACACAGTAGATTTTAGCTCCTCCACAGTAGCTTTTACCAGCACCTCAACGGAGAACACTATCGACTCACAAAATCTAGCTCAAGAACACACGATCGTCTCTGCCATTGATGATGGGAGTGAAGTGGTGAACCTTATTTTTCAAAGTTATCGACCAAATGAACGATGGTAAAAGGGATGGGTTAAAATTTGAGGGATTAATTTTAAGGCGGGTCGGTTTTTTATTTGGATACCCGTATTAATCCAACGTGTACAGCCATATCAGCAAGCAATTACACGTATACGGTGCGTGTATACACGATAGAGAGGTTTACTAAGTTAGGGGGTAATAAAATGCGAAAAAGTAAGCATAGGGGGTAATTAAAATCCCGTATAGTTAAGGTGTACACTCATTAAAAAGTATCAAGTTTAGGGGGGTCTTTACCTATTCTGCCCAAAACTTAATGTCCCTTCAGTGCCTAAGGGAAGAGCCACAAGAAGCAGGGTAAAACAAAGTGAAGCTGACTTACAAAAAGCTCTAGAAGAAAGCAAGAAAAAAAGAATAGAGAAGGGAAAAGCAAAGGTTGCAGAATCCTCTGAGGTGGTAGAGGAAGAGGAGATGGAACTGGTCCATCAAGAAAGGGGTACAACTGTGGAGGTTCCTACACCAAAACCTAAAAGGTCCAGGACTTCTTCCAATAAGTCTTCTTCTGTGCTTGTGTCTGCTGAACCCTCATTAACCAAGAGTACAAGGTCTGCAGTAAAAGCAAAATAAGAAAAAGTTTCAGATGATGAAGAGTGGAGTGGAGAAGAAGAAAAAGTGGAATCTGAGAAGGAACATGATAAGTTTGCCATCTTTGGCCGGAGAAAAATTCTGAAAGGAAGATTGTTGAATGACCTGGTTGAGCCAGGAATGATGAGGTTGACTGACTCTTTAGCTGCTTAAGGTTGGAAGGACATGGTCCTTCAGATGGATGGGAAACTAGCCAGGAATGAACTAATTGAGTTCATGGCTAATGTTGTTGTAAAAGATGGGGTTGTCGGTAGCTTGGTGAAGGGAGTCTCAGTGCAGTTTGATGCTGAGAAGTTGGGAGAAATTCTGGATATACCCTCTAAAGGGTTTGATGACTACACTAGGCAAAGGTAGCCATGCCTGAACTCCTTACCTACTGCCCTTGAGATCACCAAGAGGTTCTGTGATTCAGAGGATGTGAGTGAAGCTAGGGCTGTGCAGAAAAGTGAGATGAGGCCTGAGCACAAGGTGGTGTTTGAGTTTGTCAACAAGTGCCTACTGCCCAGACAAGAGAGAAGACATACTGCAAACTACACGGACTTGGTTCTCATGGAGTGCCTTGAGAGAGGAAAGCAAATCAACTGGCCTGCCCTCATTGTCAAATTGTTAGACAGGGTCATCAATGGCTCCAAGGCTCATGCTACTCCATATGGCTTCATACTGACCACAATTCTGGATAGGCTAAATGTGCCTTTGAAGAAATGGGAGATGGCATCAAGCAAGGAACATTTTGGTATTAAGACTCTTCTGGCTTGTGACTATCCAGTCAATGCCATCCCAGTTGAACATGGTTCATCCCTGAAGACACCCATCAACAGTAAGGTTAGGACTTTGGTTCAGGAATGTGGAACTAAAGATGCTGAGATTGCTAGGCTTAAGGCTCGTGTGGCTGAATTGGAGATTGAGAGGGATGGCCTTAGAACTGAGCTAGCAAAAGAAAAGGAGTCGAGTGATGGAATCCTTCAGAATATGCTGAACCTTCTCCAGACTCAACCCATTAGTTCTTCCAAGCCTTAGGTCTCCTAGCACCTGTCTTCTGAACCAGTCTAGTAACCCCAGTGACCCGGATTAGGGATTTTTCTATTTTTTGCTCATGTTTTGAAGGTTTTTCTTGCTTTTTGTGGACTGTTAATGACAACATATCATGATCAATGACAACAATTGTTTTCTCTTGTTCTATGATGATTCTGATCTTAATAGTTTGAATATGTTTGTTGATTATTGATAATTGCACCATGTTTTCACTTGCAGTTGCCCCAGTGGCCATGAGTATTTATTAAAATCTGGGATTCACATTAAGTATGCAACTTTTCGATGATGCCAAAAGGGGGAAGATATTGTGCTTTATACATTATTCTGAATTAGTGATATTTATAACCTAATTAACCTGGTCCTTGATGAAAAGTAAATCTAGTGTTGGTTAAGCTGAGTTTTTACAGGTCTTTTGATTCGTAAAAAGCACAGAGTTTGTCATCATCAAAAAGGGAGAATTTGTTGGCCCAAGAACAGGTGAAGTTTTGAAGAATGACAAATGAACTCAGTCATGGACCAGGTCCATCATGTGAAGCACAATGATGATCAACCTACACATGTGAGATGCACGTGAAGGAGATAAGTCTCATTAATCAAGCAGCAAATATCTCCTAATCTGATCGAAAAGGTTGCATATGGGATAAGGAGAGAAAGTCTCCTTATGTGAAGAGAACACAATCCGGATAAAAGATAGTGTTGGAGTTTATGTTGTTTAAGGACTCAACCTCGATGGAAGATCAGCAATTGAGTCTTAATCAAACTCTAATTACTAACTCATTAAATAACAGTGACTGTTCTCTTTTACAGGTATTGCACAAATGCAGAAGTTAAACTAAATTGAGAGCAAAAGAGCGAGGCAATTTTGCAAGCAATTTATGTGAAATTTGAGTGTGCATTCCTGAAGCTACTTGAACGAGATAGAAGAACCAATTCCATTGTGTCTTTCTTTATTTTTAATTCAATTGTAGTAGGTGTTTTATATTGTACCTTTCAGCTTTATCTAGAAGCAATTGTATTAGGTACCTAGAGTATTCAAGTTAGAGTTAACTTGAAGTTATCGCTGCAGTTGAGGCTGTGTGCTATAACGGGATTAGAGTTAATCCTTAGGTTTACAAAGAGTTTTATAAATGCTTTTTTGGCTCAGTGATTTTAGTGGAAGTTTGGGAAAATCCTACTGAGTAGTAGGTCGTGGTTTTTTCACCTTTTGAGCCAGGTGATTTCCACGTAAAAATCTCTGTGTTCTTTATTTTATGTACTTATTATTCCGCAAACAGTAGAGTTAGTATACCTAGAAGAACCAGGTTCTTCTAGAGCGCAAAATTGGGTACCACACAAATCCACCCCCCCCGAAAAGTCGTGTACGTTGTACGTAGTAAACAACTCACCAGTCCCCGTTACTTTTAGTTTTTTCCGTTTTTTATTTTTCCTTTTTTTTTCGAAAAAC